>NW_021697630.1:0-1378 GCF_005190385.1 Monodon monoceros | reverse complement strand
CAGACGGCCCACGACGCCAAGGCAACATGTGTCAGGCAGGAGTGACCACACAGAACAGGGCCCAACTTACAAAACTGTCAGGAACCTGGCAGGATCATACTCTCACCAGAGGGCCCACATCACCAAGGGGATGGGATCCAGGCAGGAGTGTCCTCACACCAGTGGGGCCACATCCACATTTTCGAAAGGTGAGGAATCCAGCACATGTGGCCTCAAACCAGAGGACCCACTTCACAAAGGGACTGAGAGTGAGGCAGGCTGGAGGTTCCTCACAACAGAGGGCCCAGGGACAAAAAAGGTGAGTAATTCCGCAGTTGGAACCCCCACCAGGCGACCAGAAGCACCGAGGTTACGGGATCCAGGCCGCAGTGAACTCACACCAGAGGGCTCCACACCATGAAAATTAGAGCAAGCCAGCCTTTGGGGCCACAGATCTGAAGGCCCACATCCCCATGGGGATGGGAAACTGGCAGGGCGTGTCCTGGCACCACTGGGCGCACATCAGGAAATGTGGGGGAGCCCAGCATTTAGGGCCTGACGCCAGAGGTGCCATCATCACTGAGGTGAGGAGTCTCCCAGGAGGCTCCATCTGACACCATAGTGCCCACAACGCTAAGGCGACATGTGCCAGGTAGGAGTAACCTCAGAGCAGAGGTCTCACCTCACAGAATTCTGAGGAACCCAGGCAGGATCAGACTTTCAGCAGAGGGCCCACAACACCATGGGGACGGGAACCAGGCAGGAGTGTCCTCACACCAGTGAGGCCACATCCACATCATCGAAAGGTGAGGAACACAGCACATGTGGTCTCAAACCAAAGGACCCATAACACCAATGGACTGGAAGTGTGGCATGCAGGAGTAGCCTCTAAAGTGAGGGCCCATGGAATAGAAAAGTTGAGGAATCCAGCTGTTGGAACCCACAAGTTGGTAGCCCAGAACACCGAGGCTATGGGATACAGGCTGCAGTGAACTCACACCAGAAGGCCACAGACCATTAAAGTGTGAGCAAGCTGGCCGTTAGGACCTCAGAGCAGAAGGCACACATACCCATGGGGATGGGAACCAGACAGGGTTGTCCTAGTACCAATTGGCGCACGTAAGGAAATTTGGGGGAGCCCAGCAGTTAGGGCCTGACGCCAGAGTGGCCCTCATCACTGAGGGCAGGAGGCTCCCAGCAGGCTCCCAATGACATCAGAGGCCCCAAAACCCCAAGGCGACATGCGTCAGGCAGGAGGTACCTCACAGAACAGGACAACCTCACAAAACTGTGAGGAACCCAGGCAAGATCAGACTATCACCAGAAGGCCCACATCACCAAGGGGCTGGGCACCAGGCAGGAGTGTCCTCACACCAGTGGGGCCACACTAACATCATCG
>NW_021697629.1:0-1104 GCF_005190385.1 Monodon monoceros | reverse complement strand
ACCCATCCCCTAATCCTAACCCGTACGCTAACACCAACCTGTACCCTAATGCGTACGCTCACCCTAAACCGTTGTCGTACTCTATCCTGTACCCTAAACCGTCCCCATCCCCTAAAGCTAACCGTAACCTTAAACTTAAACCTAAACCTAAACCTTACCCAAAGCCTTACTCTAACCCGTCGCCTAATCCTAAACCGTACCCTAACAATAACCCGTACCCTAACACGTACGCTCACCCTAAACCGTTGTCGTACCCTAACCTGTACCCTAAACCATCCCCGTCACCATCCCAAAACCCTAACCCTAACCCTAACACTTACCCGAAGCCTTACCATAACCTGTCCCCTAATCCTAACCCGTACGCTAACACTAACACGTACCCTAACACGTACGATCACCCTCAACTATTGTCGTACTCTAACCTGTACCCTAAACTGTCCCCGTCCCCTTCCCCTAACCCTAACCCTAATCCTTACCCGAAGCCTTACCCTAACACGTCCTCTAATCCTAACCCGTACGCTAACACTAACCCTTACTCTAACACCTACGCACACCCTAAACCGTTGTCATACCCTAACCTGTACCCTACACCGTCCCCGTCCCCTAACCTTAACCCTAATACTAACCCTAACACTAAATCTTACCCGAAGCTTAACCTTAACCCGTCCCCTAAACCTAACCCGTATGCTAACACTAACCTGTACCCTAACACGTACGCTCACCCTAAACAATTGTCGTACCCTAACGTGTACCCTAAACCGTCCCCGTCCGCTAACCCTAACCCTAACCCGATCCCTAACCCTTACCCGAAGCCTTACCCTCACCTGTCCTCTAATCCGAAACCATACGCTAACACTAAAGTTACCCTATCACGTACGCTCACCATAAACCTCTGTCGTACCCTAACCTGTACCCTAAACCATCCCGTCCCCTCACCCTAGCCCTAACCCTAACCCTAACCCTAATCCTTACCAGAAGCCTTACCCTAACCGTCCCCTAATCCTAACCCGTACGCTAACACTAATCCGTACCCTAACACGTACGTTCAACCTAAACATTTGTCGTACCCTAACCTGTACCCTAAACCGTCCCTGTCCCCGTCCC
>NW_021697628.1:1887-2505 GCF_005190385.1 Monodon monoceros | reverse complement strand
AAAAAAAAAAAAAAAAAAAAAAATTATTAGGAAATAAAATTTCAGAAATAGGGATAAAAATAATCTCTTTTTTGTGCTTGGAGTTGATGAAATAAAATTTGTATTTTAAGGAAAGACAAGAAAAAAAACAAAATTCTGTTTGTTTGGGCCTCCTCCCTCCCTAAAGTGCAGTGTGCATCTGCATTACACATCAACCACAGCTCCTCAAACGTGGGAGTGCTTGCTTGACCGTGAAGGTCAATTTATTTTTTTCTTCTGACACTAGTGATTTAACTTCTTAAAAGAATACAGTCCTTTCCCAGCTCTGTAGGAGGTCATGGTGAGTTGCTGCTCGCTCTGTATGTACTAACCTGGATATGTATCCTTGGTGAACTTTTTGAAAAATTATCAGTATGTCATTTTGATGAACGATCCTTTGTCTTGAAAATGAATACAACTGTGCCTTTGACTTCCAACAGGCAGAACAGTTCTCAGAGCTTTATGAGAGTCTGTCTCCCAAGTTAGAATCCTCAGTTTGGCTCAAATAAAATTCCCTTTTTTCTCCTTGATTTTTTTTTTTTTTTTTTTTTGCGTTATGGTTGTCTCTCATTGTTGTGGCCTCCCCCGTTGCGGAGCACA
>NW_021697628.1:0-1787 GCF_005190385.1 Monodon monoceros | reverse complement strand
TTTTTTTTTTTTTTTTTGCGGTATGCGTGTCTCTCACTGTTGTGGCCTCTCCCGTTGCGGAGCACAGGCTCCGGACGCGCAGGCTCAGCGGCCATGGCTCACGGGCCCAGCTGCTCTGCGGCATGTGGGATCTTCCGGGACCGGGGCACGAACCCGTGTCCCCTGCATCGGCAGGCGGACTCCTAACCACTGCGCCGCCAGGGAAGCCCTCTCCTTGATTCTTAATTGAATTTTTGTTGACATTTTCTTGTTGTACTCAGTATGATACCAGAGACACCTATCAGAGGACACCTGGAGTCTACCCCAAACCTATGCTTGGTACCAGCATGGGTCCTTTGAGACGCACCCACTTCTCGGTACTCCTCAGCTGCTTTGGTGATTTCTCCTGATATTCAGACATCATTGCTTTACATGACATCCTGAATTTTATTCAAGCTGTTTTTTTTCTTGGGACTTGAAGTCCTAAAAGGGAGTATGGTACATTCCCTAGGCAGGGACCTGGGGGGGAACTTTGGAGTGAATTGGGTTAGCTGGTCTTTTTTTTAATTTGGCTTAAATTAAAAAGATTATAATCTGAACAAACCATTTGATAGTAGAATGAGAGATTGAGAAAGGTACGCTTACTCCTTCCAGCCACAAGGCCTTCTCAGGGGATTGAGAACCTAGTGGACATATCTGAAGATCAATCCTTTAGATGTGCTGGGGTCCTACAAGGGACCCCACTACAACCATTAAGTAAATTCTGCTCGCCGCCGAGGGGCACAGCAGTTTTTGCTGGAGGGAGAAACCGAGACATTGAAGAGGCTCGAACCGACCCAAGAGTAACTCCTTGGAGAGATAGACTCAGGAGCAGCACACGTGCGATCCATCACAGTGCCCTCAGAAAGTTGTTCAGATTATATCTGAATTAGGCTCCCAAAGTAATAAAGAGAAACTGTGCTTCAAAGGCTGAACAGCTCCCTAATAAACAGCCACTCACGGGAACTCTGGCCAGCTTCGTGTGCAGTTAGAACAAAGCCAATACTTGCAAGCATTTAACTTTTAAATGGCCAGGATGGCACTCTACTGACACTCCAAAACTGTAGAGAAAGCTGGTTTAATCTTTTCAATTCTGACCTTGGGAGAACAAGTATTCCCAGGAGAAAGCTTAAAATTTACAACTCTTACCATATCCTTGAAATGTAGCCCACGTTGCCTGACCTACAGCCTTGGGTCAGTTAGTAGAATTTAAAGCTGGAAAAGAACAAAGGAGTGGGGAGGGGGAAGGACGTTTAAACTGAAGCAGGAAAACTGAGATCTCTGTGTAGGGGACTTTCCTGGCTGTCCAATGGTTAAGACCCTGTGCTTCCACTGCAGTGGGCCCGGGTTCAATCCCTGGTCGGGGAACTAAGATCTCACATGTTGTACAGCGTGGACAAAACAACAAAAAAAACAAAAAGATCTCTGTCTGTGTCTATCTGGATGAATGTATGTCTATCTATACATAATAAATGTGATATGTCCCTAACTCCGGATGGTGTTATTAAAATTAACTTCTAAAGGAGCTCTATTGAATTGACTTACAAGTAAGTGCTTACAAATCAAATATTTGTAAATGTAACAAACTAGCTCAAAATTTCTTTTTCAAAAAAAAAAAAGTTCTGGGCTTCCCTGGTGGCACAGCGGTTGAGAGTCCGCCTGCCGATGCAGGGGACACAGGTTCGTGCCCCTGTCCGGGAAGATCCCACATGCTGCGGAGCAGCTGGGCCCGTGAGCCATGGCCGCTGAGCCTGCGCGTCCGGAGCCTG
>NW_021697627.1:1817696-1823491 GCF_005190385.1 Monodon monoceros | reverse complement strand
CTGTCCTTCTTCTGGGGCCTTGCCAGCACTCTGTGCCCCTGAGGCCAATGGGAAGACCTAGAGCATACCGAGCTCACCCAGGAAGTGGTGAGCACTTCGGGTGCTCCTTGCCAAGTGGCTGGCTGCTTCCCAGAAGCACGTCTGTCTCTGGACCAGGCAAAGGACAGACTCTGCCACAAATGGAGCAGGGAATGTTCAATGTTTGTCCCCCCCAGATACAGCGGCTCGAACACAGGCGTCCCTGAGGGTGGCATATTGACAGTACCATTTCCAACCCACGTGTTGAGCTCTCGCTCAACGACTTTTGGTAGCAGAGCCTTCTCCCAAAAGCCCCAGCTCTTTCCAGGACGAGGGTTTGACAATCAAAGTTCTTGGAGTCACGGATGTCCCCTTCAAAGTGCACTGAGTTAGATCGCCTGCTCAGTGTCAGGTTTTGTATTTGAACATCTACATCCCAGCTATGCCCCTTCTACAGTGGAGACATCCGAAGGTCTAGAAGGCAAGGCTTGGCCTTTGCCCGCTGCTGTCCCCACAACCACCCCACAGACACTGTGGAAACAGGTCTTCTCAGCTTCTCGCACTGTACACCTCAAGGAACCCTTGGGGCTTCCACATGCTGGTCCCTGTCTTTCCTGGTGCTGGTAAAAATAAACTATGCTCTGATAACCCTGCAGTGGGAGTGGGACAGCATACTGGTGCGTGGTCTTAGGGAACCTCAGATGGGGCTTGTTCTAAGGACTCCAGGATATTTATCCACATCCAGAACATTTAGTAAGGTCTTGCAAAGGACTTAAACACCAAAGCAAAGGTTGGGACAGGCTCCCCCAACTCCTAATATCTCCTGCCAGTGCTTAGGTACCAAGCCTATGCTTAGGCCTGACCTGTCCTGGAGTGAAGCTGGGCAGACGTCCATGGATCAGGTAGCAGAACTGTAAACTGTGGACGGTTGACTTGATTGTCATTCTCTGGAGACTTGGCATGATGTGTGCCCCAGAGGCTATAGCTTACTGAGTTTCCTCCTGGGCTACAGAGCTTAAACGTAGGTGTGACCCGGTCTCTTAAGGGCTTTTTCACGTGGGGCCTAATATCTAGGTGCGAGTAGATTGAATGCACAGTTGCACACGTTGCCTGAGGTTTTCTTCCGTTGAACTTCAGGGCATGTGAGGCCCAGCAGATTACTGATCAATCTATGAGCATTCTGGCTCAATCACACTGAGCCACGTTTGTGTTTCCTGGTCTCTGGACATGTTCATGTTTTCCTCTGTTTGAAATGAAGATGGTGTGTCTGTGTTGTGTTTGCCCATGATCTCTCACCCTGAGCGTGAGTTGGTGTTCCTTCCTCTGGCTTTGCCCATACCTTCGTCTCTCTGATCTTCCACCCATGCCTGTGCCCATATGCACACCTCTAGTGCCGTAGCTGTCTCAGTCTGTTCATGTCCCTGTTTCGATACACATGCTCTGGGTTGCTGTTACTCACTTATTTGTTAAAGTTTGTGTCTCTGAGTTGGTCTGTGCCTGCGTTCCACCCTTTCCTCCATTCCTGCATCAAATGCTTCCACCACCTTGAATTGGGACTTTTTTGTGAGTTCCGTTATCTTTGTGAGCAACAAGAAATGCTTTATTGCAGGTGGAGTTAGCAGTGACACACATCTGGAAACAGAGGAATAGGCATGCACTTGTGGCAAATCACCGACAGACAAGAATATCTTGGTGGAGGTGAGAATATTAATTACGGCCCCCAGAGGGTGATGAGGACATTGAGGGAATGCATTTGTCAGGGAAGCTTCCAGGAGGAGAACGTTTGGGGCTGAGTGGTTAGTGTTTTGTAAACACTAGTGCAGGAGTGAAGGAAGATGACTCTTATTCCTCCCCATTTTATTCTTGCATTGGTCATTAAACCGACATTATGTGGGCACAATTTCTTCATGATTTTTAATAAAGCATCACCCGAACGATAGGAATTGGGGCTAGTCTTTCTGTGAAGAGAAAAGTTGTTAGAGAATCCTTGCCCTCGGTGACCTCCTATGACCCAGTGAGAGGGGGTGCATGAACAAAATACGGGCATACCGAATAGAAAATCGTGGACCAAGCAGCTCACCCAGAGGATCAGGTGGTGCTGAAGGAAGGTGAGGGCTTCAGGAAGAGAGAGGTATGAGTAAAGGAAAGTTTGATGTGTAGATTCATGAGTTTTGCCATACCTGAAGAGTGTGAGGGGCATGATTTCTTGAAATACTTGTCCTGCCCCTTTCTCTCCTGTCTCCACCTGGGACTGCAAATAACGTATGCCTCGGATTGCTCAGTGGAGTCTGGCAAATAATCTAGGCTGTTACATTTTCTGCATTATTTTTGTTCTCTTTCTGCTCCTCTGCCAGGATGATTTCAATGAACCTGACTTTAGGTTTTGTGATTCTTCTGCCTGCTCAAACCTTCCTTTGAAGTCTCTACTGAAGGTTTTGATTCACACGCTGTGGTTTTTCAGCCCCATAATTCCTATTTGTTTCTGTTTTAAATGTCTCTTTGTTGAGAGTCTCTATTTCGTTAGACCTTGGGCTCCTGGTTTCTTTTAGTCCTTGCTCCATCGTTTCCTTTGTCAGGTGAGCGTAGGTATGACTCTTGATTGAATGTCTGCCTACAGAGTTAAAGTACTTGGTTTCCTCATGCACCGTTTCTATTAATTTGCTTATCTGACCTGTGATGGGGCAAATACACACTTGTTTCATTGCATGCCTTGTAAGCGGTGTTGAAAACTGGAGATTTTGAAGTTTGGAATGCAGTAAATGGCGAGGAGGTTTTTCTCCCTCGTATTCATGTGGGGCTGCTGGTTGTAGTTGATCCTTTCCGTTACTATGCCGAACTATTTTTGGTTAGACGGCTTTCTTTGCCGTGTGCTGTGTAGTCACTGGTGTTTCTGTTCCACTATGTGGGTGGACACGACCGATTATTATTTTTTTAAACCGCCGGGGTGCTGGGTCAGGGGGTTTGGGGAGGTAGCAAGGAAACACAAATTTCAAAAACCACTCTCCTGGTCTCTGCAGATTACCTTGGGGCTGGGTGCACAGCTTCATCACTGTATACACCATTTTCATTTTCCCAAGTTTTCCCACCCAGTACACCCAGAGACTAAAGATCAGCCAGAGGTGAAAACTTAGGGTCTCCTCAAATCTTTTCTGAGCCAGTGAATGTGTGTGACCTTGTCTAGCAACACGGGGACGGGCAAATTTCTCCTTTACCCCTGTTGAGGTCCTTTTGGCTCTCCTAATAATTATGTGGACACAAGACAGATTAACAGGAAAAATAAACCAATTTACTTCATGTACACAGAGGTCTCAGAAATGGGACTGCCTGAAGTGACCAAAGCCCGCTGAATGTATTTAGTTTTGGACAAATAAATATTTTTGTACATTCGACAAAACAAAGAGGCTTGTGCTTGGGCAAGCAGCCTAATGAAGAAGTGTCAGCATTCGTTTATCCAGCTTTCTTAGCCTTGAATTTCCTAACTGTGGTGACAAGGATGCTTTCTAGCCTCCTGCCATAGGGAGGATACCGTCACATGGATTTAGTTCGCACTTTGGGGGAAGGCAGGGGGCCAGAGTATTTTTGTTGTGGTTTTCAATCATTTCCCCTCACTGACCGTTTCCCTGGTAGCCTCCGTTCAAAATAATCAACGTGCCGGTGAGGCATATCTTGGGCGGCCCGCTCTGAGCCCCAAGGATTCCCTCCTCTGCAACTTCCCTTGATGTTTCACAAAGAAAAGACTAAGGTGATGGCCGTGGAGAGCAAAACTGGGTGAGTAGCTCAGTGGTAAGAGATCTGCAAAGGCAGAAAAGAACATAGGTTAGAATGAGGATGAAGAAAAACAGAAAAGAACAAATCAAATCAAAGTACATTTCCCCAAACCCTACCGAAACAGTTCCCCAGTCCTGGGAAGACATCAGTCCAATAAAACGGCTTTGCTTCATTTATGTGACGAAAGCATTTCCTTCATTTTTAATAAGTTGGAGACTATTTTTCCCATTTGATTTACGTAGAAGCAGTATTTTCCACTGATGATTGCATAAGCTCATCCTCGCTGAGCAGTCAGGATGTCCAGAGCAAGTCCATTTTGGATCACCACTGATGCTAGGCTGTTAACTTCTGACTGAAGTATTTTCACAGTTTGCATAGGGGAACTGAACTCTTGTTCCACTACCATGGAGAGTTAAGATGGCTGTTCTAATTCATAACCTCCATAGCTTGGGAATAAGATCCTGAACAATGAATAGAAGTTGGAGTTGTGATACCCAATGGATTGTCTATGACTTCCCTGCTGGCACATTTATGGGACACAGTTTTATGAACAAAGGAGCCCAGGTTTGTAATTTGGCTGCATTTAGGGTGGAGTATTTGGTGACAGAAGGAGCCAGGTATCCAAGTCCCCATTGTCCTGACCGGTTAGGTGGACACCCTTTATATACTTTGCTGCCACCTAACATAAAAAGACCAGTGTGGTTTGAAGACAAGGTTACAACGGAACCTGCAATCTCCAGGAACTGGAGTATTCCACGACCTTTGCCATTGGTAATGCTAGCATCCATACCCTCCATTTCCCATGTGCTCCTGTCAATCTGTGAGAGCAGGACAGGTTGCCAAAGAGTTGGTACAGGAGGCCTGTGGTCTGGTTTTGGCAGCACTAAGGCTTGGTTCTGTGGCCAAGTGAGTCCAGATTTTTATAGCGGTCCACCCGTACATAGCTTATGGTAGTAGGCAGCTTAGTCATGGGAGCAGCCACAGTACCCCAAGTTGTACGGAGGTGGCTTACGAGTCATCCAAAACATTTGTTGATTTGGCAGACGTTTGTACCAAGAATGGTAGCGCTAGAGTCACTTACAATCTTTTCCAGGGATTTGAAGATGCCACCTGTGGGGTCAAACCACAGAGTCTGAACGTACTATTGGTCCCAGAGTGTCACTCGGGAAAGGCCGAGTATCATGTTTGTTCCAAAGCAAAGGGACAATTGTTCACCTGTTGGTCTTTATGTGGGCAAGGGAAAGTTCTTGCCCTTCCATGTAGGTTATTCAAGACCCAAATAACTCACCAGCAGGAGGGACAATGTTTTCTTAGACATGGGTGCCATACCTTGTCATTTATCTGCCTTCCATACTTGGTCCACCAGATGTTCACATCGGCAGAAACAGAGAACAGTTCAGGTCCTTTAGCAGTATGTAGAGGCCGGCATGACCAGCAGTCAGATCAGTTAGGCCAGGGGCTGGTAAACTGGCATAAGCAAGTGTTTGGTTGGTACTCTTTGCATTGAAAAAGTAAAGGTTAATAAGAGCCTTCACAATAGGTTGTAAAGGGGCACACAGTGAGTATTTGGAGAGGGGCAGTAGGATAGATAGAGACCAGCTAACTCTCCAGTCAGCCTTTTAGCAAGAGATTAACAAATGTAGGAGGACCTTCAAGATGGTGGAGGAGTGAGACGTGGAGATCGCCTTCCTCCCCACAGATACACCAGAAATACATCTACACGTGGAACAACTCCTACAGAACACCTACTGAACGCTGGCAGAAGACCTCAGACCTCCCAAAAGGCAAGAAACCCCCCACGTACCTGGGTAGGGCAAAAGAAAAAAGAAAAAACAGACAAAGGAATAGGGACGGGACCTGTGTCACGGGGAGGGAGCTGTGAAGGAGGAAAAGTTTCCACACGCTAGGAAGCCCCTTCACTGGTGGAGACGGGGGATGGGGGGTGGGGGTGGGTGGGGATATGGGGGGGCGGTGTGGGGGTGTGGGTGGCGGGGGAGAAGCTTCGGATC
>NW_021697627.1:1788579-1817596 GCF_005190385.1 Monodon monoceros | reverse complement strand
GGGGGGGGGGGGGGAGAAGCTTCGGATCCATGAAGGAGAGGACAGTAATAGGGGTGCAGAGGGCAAAGCGGAGAGATTCCCGCACAGAGGATCGGTGCAGACCAGCACTCGCCAGCCGGAGACGCTTGCCTGCTCAGCCACCGGGGCAGGCGGGGGCTGGGAACTGAGGCTCGGGCTTCGGAGGGAAGGTCCCAGGGAGAGGACTGGGGTTGGCTGCGTGAACACAGCCTGAAGGGGGCTAGTGCGCCACAGCTAGCCGGGAGGGAGTCCAGGGAAAAGTCTGGAGCTGCCGAAGAGGCAAGAGACCATTGTTTCGTGGTGCGCGAGGAGAAGGGATTCAGAGCACCGCCTAAACGAGCTTCAGAGACGGGCGCGAGACGCAGCTGTCGGTGAGGACAGAGACGGGCGTGAGACGCTAAGGCTGCTGCTGCCGCCACCAAGAAGCCTGTGTGCGAGCACAGGTCACGATCCACACCTCCCCTCCCGGGAGCCTGTGCAGCCCGTCACTGCCAGGGTCCCGGGATCCAGGGACAACTTCCCCGGGAGAACGCACGGCGCGCCTCAGCCTGGTGCAACGTCACGCCGGCCTCTGCCTCCGCAGGGTCGCCCCGCATCCGTACCCCTTCCTCTCCCCACTGGCCTGAGTGAGCCAGAGCCCCCGAATCAGCTGCTCCTTTAACCCCGTCCTGCCTGAGCGAAGAACAGGCGCCAGAGGGCGACCTACATGCAGATGCAGGGCCAAAGCTGAACCCCAGGAGCTGTGCAAAGGAAGAAGAGAAAGGGAAATCTCTCCCCGCAGCCTCAGGAGCAGGGGATTAAAGCTCCACAGTCCACTTGATGTACCCTGCATCTGTGGAATACCTGAATAGACAATGAATCATCCCAAAATTGAGGCGGTGGACTTTGGGAGCAACTGTAGACTTGGGGTATGCTGGATGCGACTACTAGTTTATGATTTTTATGTGTATCCTGGTACAGTTTTAGCCCTTGGTATCATTGGTGGATTTGTTTATTGGTTTGGTTGCTCTCTTCTTTTTTTCCGTGTATTACTTTTTAATTATTTTTAATTTTTTTATTTTAATAATATTTTTAATTTTTTATTTTAATAACTCTAATATATTTTATTTATATTTTCTTTCTTCTTTTTGTCCCTTTTCTTCTTTTGAGCCGTGTGGCTGGCAGGGTCTTGGTGCCCCAGACGGGTGTCAGGCCTGAGCCTCTGAGGTGGGAGGGCCGAGTTCAAAACATTGGACCTCCAGCGACCACCCGGCCCCACGTAATATCAATCAGTGAGAGCTCTCCCAGAGATCTCTGACTCCCTGCTAAGACCCAGCTCCACTCAACGAGCAGCAAGCTCCAGGGCTGGACGCCCCATGCCAAACAACTAGCAAGATAGGACCACAACCCCACCCATTAGCAGAGAGGCTGCCTAAAATCATAATAAGTTCACAGACACCTCAAAACACACCACCAGATGCGGCCCCGCCCACCAGAAAGACAAGATCCAGCCTCATCCACCAGAACACAGGCACCAGTCCCCTCCACCGCGAAGCCTACACAACCCACTGAACCAACCTTACCCACTGGGGGCAGACACCAAAAACAGTGGGAACTGTGAACCTGCAGCCTGAGAAAAGGAGACCCCAAACACAGTAAGATAAGCAAAATGAGAAGACAGAGACATACACAGCAGATGAAGGAGCAAAGTAAAACCCCACCAGACCAAACAAATGAAGAGGGAATAGGCAGTCAACCTGACAAAGAATTCAGAGTAATGACAGTAAAGACGATCCAAGATCTTGGAAATAGAATGGAGAAAATACAAGAAACCTTTAACAAGGACCTAGGAGAACTAAAGTGCAAGCAAACAATGATGAACAACACAATAAATGAAATTGAAAATTCTCTAGAAGGAATCAATAGCAGAATAACTGAGGCAGAAGAACGGAGACGTGACCTGGAAGATAAAATAGTGGAAATAACTGCCACAGAGCAGAATAAAGAAAAAAGAATGAAAAGAATTGAGGACAGTCTCAGAGACCTCTGGGACAACATTAAACGCACCAACATTCGAATTATACGGGTCCCAGAACAAGAAGAGAAAAAGAAAGGGACTGAGAAAATATTTGAAGAGATTATAGTTGAAAACCTCCCTAATATGGGAAAGGAAATAGTCAAGTCCAGGGAGCGCAGAGAGCCCCAGATAGGATAAAGCCAAGGAGAAAAAACGCCAAGACACATATTAATCAAACTATCAAAAAAGAAATACTAAGAAAAAATATTAAAACAGCAAGGGAAAAGCAGCAGATAACATACAAGGGAATCCCTGTCAGGTTAACAGCTGACCTTTCAGCAGAAACTCTGCAAGGCAGAAGGGAGTGGCAGGACATATTTAAAGTGATGAAACGGAAAAAACTACAATCGCAATTACTCTACCCAGCAAGGATCTCATTCAGATTCGACGGAGAAATTAAAACCTTTACAGACAAGCAAAAGCTAAGAGAATTCAGCACCACGAAACCAGCTTTACAACGAATGACAAAGGAACTTCTCTAGGCAGGAAACACAAGAGAAGGAAAAGACCTACAACAACAAACCCAAAACAATTAAGAAAATGGTAACAGGAACACACATATCGATAAGTACCTTAAATGTAAATGGATTAAATGCTCTAATCAAAAGACACAGACTGGCTGAATGGATACGAAAACAAGACCCGTATATATGCTGTCTTTACAAGAGATCCGCTTCAGACCTAGGGAAACAGACAGACTGAAAGTGAGGGGATGGAAAAAGATATTCCATGCAAATGGAAAGCAAAAGAAAGCTGGAGTAGGAATTCTCATGTCACACAAAATAGACTTTAAAATAGAGACTATTTTTCTTTCAGTAAAGTTACATGTACCTTTATTATATTAATATATACACTACCAAATGTAAAATAAAGACGATTACCAGAGACAAAGAAGAACACTACCTAGTGATCAAGGGATCAATCCAAGAGGAAGATGTAACAGTTGTAAATATTTACGCACCCAACATAGGAGCACCTCAAAACCTAAGGCAAACGTTAACAGCCATAAAAGGGGAAATTGACAGTAACAGAGGACAGGCATCTGTGTTCCTCCGAATCCCCCTAGTCTGTTCTAATGGCAGGTAACTAAGATCACTGGGGCACAAGACCATCTGATTTAGAACACTTAGGAGGCTCCTTTGGTCTCTATTAGGGATCTCTACCAGCATGCACCTCTGAAAAAGGAATTTTTTTAGGCAGAAAACACTCATTGGAAATACAGTTCACCCAGTTGGTCTATTATATGCTATAGTATTTTCTTACACGGAAACAGGCAAAGAGTACCTGAAATCACCTGAAATGCTCACCAAGCAATAAAATAAGACTTCCACTATCTTTCTGATTGAAACTTTGTATTTTCGTAAAACTGTACAGCCCAGGAGACCTGTGAGGACAAATACAAACTATGAATAACGGGCTTAATTCTCCTCCATTACATAATAAGGAGAGAGGTTTCCACCTCTGCCTTTTGCTCAGAGCAATTATTTTAGAAAACTGGTCGTTAAGTACTCTCTCCTCGTTTTGAAATGTGTATAAATCTTTCCGATAGGACTTTTCTCAGCTTTGTGACCCAGAAGTGTCCTTCTCAAGGACCTGGGGACTACCTCTTTGAAACAAAACTGGGAAGGGAGAGGGAGCCCATCTCCCAGGCTCTGTGGGAGGTGAGGGGCTGAGCTTCTGTAGGCTCCTGGCCCCAACCTGCAAACCTACCTCTCGTCACAAAGACAGGAGCGGTTCGTCTTTCCTCTGAACGAAGCTGATTAGCTACCACAGACGGTCCCTGCAATTCGCAGGTGAACTCAGGATGGCTGTGTATGTGTATAGTACACGCTGCTGCCAGGTCTTGCTGAGGCCTAGTCAGTGCTCATCTTGAGAACATTCACAGAAGGAGTTCTAGCTGCCTGACCACATAAAAGGGTGAGATTTTCTTCTGTCTTTGCCTCTCTTGGCGGATTCCCTGTGGTGTGCACCACATTCTGATTTAATGCTTATCTGATGATAAAACTGCTGTCTTTCTCTTCTGCTTTGTGGAGAGGTTTGCTGGGGGTTGGGAGGAGATGTGCGTTTTAAGTATATTTCGCAAATGAACCTCAAATCCTTTGTGGAATAGGTGAAATACAGAAACATAAGCTACTATATACATAAGCACTGACTATACCTACGTACACTCAGATATTCTTTGTAAGAGTCAAAATCATATTTATTGCTAATTTCATTTTTATCTACTGCAATGAAAACTACGTTAAATTTTTATAGCACATGCTATTCATTAAATTTCCACTGGCTATGTCATCTATTCTCTAGGCTACAAAAAAATTCTATGGTAATTTATTGACAAATAAAAGTGTGGAGCAAATGTATTACGTATTTGACACTAATGGAACTATTATTCCCTCTTCATCACACAAACGCATCCCAGGAACTCCACCATCTGATTTCTAGGGTTTCCAGGAGCTTATCCTGGTTAATTACGTTCACAAATTGTGCTTCCATCTGTGCCTTTAATATAGATTTAGAAAAAAATAGCTCTATTATAAATCTTCAGGGGCTTCCCTGGTGGCGCAGTGGTTGGGAGTCCGCCTGCCGATGCAGCGGACGCGGGTTCGTGCCCCGGTCCGGGAAGATCCCGCATGCCGCGGATCGACTGGGCCCGCGAGCCATGGCCGCTGAGCCTGCGCGTCCGGAGCCTGTGCCCCGCAACGGGAGAGGCCACAAGAGTGAGAGGCCGGCGTACCGCAAACAAACAAACAAAAATTCTACGAGCAAAGGCGAAATACCTTCAAAATGATGGAGTTAATTCATCCATTTGTTCCCTTATTTTAAAATATGTATAAAGGTTAGTAGGCATTAGGAATAACAAGAGGAAATGTCTCCTGTCCTCAGACTGAGCACAGCTCCTTGGGGGCAAAGGCAACCTCTAAAGTGTGAACTAAAATTGATGTGATCTATGGGAAGTAGAGGAAGAAACCAGCCTGGTTCAGTGAGGGAAGCCTGTGCAATTTCAGATAGAATAATTTTGAAGTGACCCTAACAGTATGAAGTGGTTTTACTTGAATAAAACAGAGGGACGACCCTCTCTATTAAAATTCTATTTTTACAATACCAAGAGAAATGTAAACTAGGTTATTTCTAGTACTGCTCTGACGGACAGTCTTATTCTGAGGGTTCCATATTGACTTGCGCTTCAACTCCTGTCTTCAAGGCTCTCTGGGGAGGGGGCGTGCTCACCGTGCCCGGGGGATGCCCCCAGATGTGGGACCACCCGGCTCTTCCATCTTCCTTGGGAAAGCCTGGCCTTCACCCCAGAATCCCACATTGTTCAGAGACTTTGTGCTCATTAACTTCTTAATCTGGTCCATTCTAATAATACAAAGCAGTTTTACTTAATTATTATTCTGAAAGTCCAGTTAAGAATTTAATCATTTCTAAGCAAATCACTTAAATACTAGTGGGACTAACCATGGTGCAGCACTTAACGAATTACTTGGTCTCTCTCTGTAGGAATATTATTTAGTCAGAATTGGACATCTCCTTTCTCTCAGCCAGCCCTCCTCTTAAACGACAATGGTTTTAAAATTCCAATTTTATGACGTAGTTTACCACTCTGCACTGGCAGTATAAGAGTCATTTTCTAAATTAAGTGTCTGAGGTCTTTTCCATGCCTCTCAACTCGGAGACTCAGAGTTTGAGCTTATGGGTAGATGTAAGATTGTATACTGGATATTTCGGAGAGACAGTCCTCCAAGATTTCTACTAAAGTGTACCTGTTTCTTTGGACAACTGGAATTGCCCTCCTCTACTTCTGATAAGTACTACACCCTATTAATTTTATATATTTAAACATTTTTTTCCTCCTATACTGAGTGTTAGCTGGAAGGTAGGAAACTCGCCCCTGATTTAGGAAAAGGAGACATTCTAGTCCTATTCAGTGCTCTATAACTTGTCCTAAAATTTCCATCTCTGTATCTATCTGCCTTTCTAACTACCTACCTATTTTGTTCCTTTTCCTCCTTCTTCTCCTCTTCCTCCTTCTTGTCTCTTTCTCTGTCTCTGTCTTTGTCTCTCTCTCTCTCTCTCTCTCTCACACACACACACACACACACACACACTCCTCATGTATATGTGGGGAAGATGCTGATGAGATTGCTATTCTTTACAATCCCTAAATCTGTAGAGATGTCAATCTTTAAAAGACAGTGTGTGATCTCTCCTCTGAGAACCTGATACCCTTCTGGGAAAACAGGATACTTGCTGCTTAGCAGTGATGAGATGTCCCAGGAGCTACTAAAACCTAACTACTGTGTTTTTTCTTGAGAAATTTAATCATCAACACAATTGCTAATTCAAACCCTGTAAGGTGTCCTTCATTTTACGTTACAGGACTGTTCAAAGCCAATAAATTGAAGTCGCAGGTGCTCCACTCTCAGAGTTATTAAACATAAAAACTCTTTTATGTCCCTGAAGAGTCTGCTGAATTCATTGTACTAAGTACTTGCTTGCATTCCTGGAAATGAAGGGCAAAATTGTATGAATTGGTGGGTGTGGATTTGTGTGTCCAAGTCCATTTATCTGGTAGAAAACTGATCCTGTCTTTATTTAAAGTCTTAATATCTTGTTCATCATGTATTCTGCATCATTTCTGAGTTTTTAAAATAGAGCATTAAATATTATTCACCTCGATTACTGATTTTTTTTGGTGCACCCCTAAATTTTGTATCCAATGTAACAGCCTCACTTGCCACCCTGTCCCAGTCCGGCAGGACAACCTGACGTTAGTTTAAGTTCTGAAGTGATTGAGGACTTCACTCTTGCTTTTCTTTTGCTTTGTTTTTTTACATAGTAAGTAGTGTTAAGGGTATGAACACGATAAATCGCCACTAACAGAGAAATATCGATAGAGACATAAAATGTGTCCTTTCTTTTATGTGCAAAAATATCCAAACCCTGGATGGGTATATTCTGGTCCATCTCAGTTTTTTGGTGTACATTTAAGTTTAACCACGTTAAAAATACGGATAAAAAGTAGCAAGTTGCGATAAAATACAAATGAAGTGAGTCAATGCATTAAGGGCATATTCTAGCTTTATCACACACTATCCACACGATCCCAACGCCTTTAAACCTCAGCCATGCCATCCCCTTGTGGGGACAATACATATCAATTTTGTGAAGAAGGTTTTCATCCACGATAAAATAAAAGCAAGCGTAATGAGGTAGGAAGTGTGGACTAGGTTATATTTAAAAAGAGAATATGAGTACGTTACAATCTGTGATGTACAAAGTTCTATAGGTATTAGTCATTAGTTTTTCAGTTTTCACACCAGAGGTAAAACCTGGAGGCGGCGGCTGTTGCCCCGTCAGGAGTGTGGTGTGTGGACTCTACTCTCTGAATTACTTCAAGCCCACTCAGCCTGGTCACCCAAGGATCCCCGCATGAGGCCACCTGCTTGCTTTTTGTTTCTTGTCTCCATGGCTCAGTGCTTTACTGCCAGAGAGACATGTGATTCCTCCTTTTCTTTTTCTGCTTCACGGAGACAATTGCCAGTGACAGAAACCCAGGAAAACTTAACACAAAGCAGAAAACCGAGTCTAAAACTCCCAGAGGGGAACTTCCTAAAAGGCCATTAAGTTTCCTAAATGATAACATAAGTGTGAAAAACCTCATAGGTTGGTGCTTTCCGTTTCCTGACATGTAAAGATGGTAATAATCATCACAGCCAGTGAACGACACTGACAAATGGCACTCCTATAGTCTCTCTTAGTTCTAAGCTCATTCACATGTGTCGTTTCATCTTTGTCCTCACAAGGAACTTGTCAGATTTCCATCTCAACGTCCTCATGCGAGTGAGGATAATGTCAAAAAACTTACAGAGAGACTGTGACTTACTCGAGATCACCAAAAAGAAATCTGAATTTAAGGTTCCTGTATTCTATTCCAACCACGCCTCGCTGTTTTACTTAAAATTACGTTCATTTAAATAACTGCTTCAGTAAAATGAAATGTTACAAGACTAGGAACCTTTGTAGGCCAGGTTAGACAGTGCTCTAAACACTTAACCTACGTTATGGTTTGGTCTGACCATTACAAATTCCGTACACTGCGGGCATCGTTCTGGACGTGTAACTTACACACAGCTTACATTAGCGTCAGGGGTACACGGTAATGACTCGACGTCGGTATACACTGTGAAATCACCACCAGAATAAGCCTAGTTAAAGTCTGTCACGACACACAAGTGCACTTTTCTTCCTGCAATGAGACCGTGTTTCATTCAGTGTTACTGAGAAGTAACTGACGTTCGCCACTGCGTTAAGTCTACGGTGTGCGCAGCACATGGTTTGATTTAATGGTGAGAACCGCCCCATAGAGTTCAAATACTACGCAGCACAGTATTGCTAGCCGTGGTCACTGTGCGGGACATCACATCCCAGGGCTTATTTCTGTCCCAACTAGAAGTTTGCACCTTCCGACCCCTTATCCCCTATCTCCTCCACGCCCCGCCCCCACCTCTGGCGACCACCACTCCGTTCTCTGCACCTAGGAGTTGGTTTTCAGTCTGTCTGTGACCTGGATCCCAGCGAGAAGAGAGGCCGTGTGCTGTTTGTCTTCGTCTGGCTACTTTCACTCACCCTACGGCCCTCCAGGTCCATCCGCCGTCACAGATGGCGGCACGCCCTCCTTTTTCACGGCTGAGTGGCACCCATCGTGCGCGCGTGAGCGCCCCTCCTCTGTATCCGCTCTCCACTCACGGACCCGCAGGGGCCCCCGCCGCGCCTACTGCGAAGAGCGCTGGGGTGAATGCGCCGCTGCAGACACCTGGCTGAGTCGGTGCTGACCCTGAGGGTTTGCCCAGCCCCGTCAGTGGCCCCTGGGGCACGGTCTCGTGAGCACCAGACTCCGGCTGACCCTCAGGCGGAAGCTCTGCACGGAGGCAAATGTAGGCAGTCCTGTGGGACCTCAAGCCTCAGCCCCTTCGGCCACCAGGGCCCGGCCGTGTCCCCCGGTGGCAGTTAAAACTGGGGCCACAGCCACTGACGTAAATCCGGGGTCACTGACGTAAATCCGGGGGTCAGCGACGTAAATCCGTGTTCAGTGACGTAAATGCGCGGTCAACCACATAAATCCGGGGCCTCAGACATAAAATCGGGGTCAGTGACGTAAATCCGGGGGTCACTGACATAAAACCGAGGTCACTGACGTAAAACCGTGCCCCCAGAGGTAAAGCCGGGGCCTCAGCCGTAAAGCCGGCGCCACGGACGTAAAACTGGGGTCACTGACGTAAAACCGGTGCCTCAGACTTAGTAAAACCAGGGCCTCGGACGTGAAGCCAGGGCTGCAGACGCCTGTCAAGCCCAGGCGGAGTCCCTGGTGTGCTGGGCGGCGCAGGGGCCGCAGGAGGCCCGGCTCTGACCCCGAGGCCGCCCTGTGCGCCTCAGGCCACAGCCCTGCCCCTCCGGCGTCTCCAGGTCCCCATCGCCGCGCAGCAGCCAGGCGGTGAGTCCCCGGGCCTCTGAGAGCGGCTTCCGGGGGCCTTGTGGGCCCGGCCCTGGCGGTTCTCAGAGCCAGGGGTTCCGGGGCTGCACGCGGGAGGAGGTCTTAGAAGTCGGGGTGCCGCGTGTGGGGTTCAAACCCTGCTCTTCAGGGAGCAGCCCAGGGTTCTGGCGAGCCCGCGTCCCAGAGTAGGCATCGCTTAGCCGGGTTTCGGGGGTTTTCAGAGGAAGTGGTTCCAAGTGTAGCTGTAGATCCCGTGTTTGTGGGGTGCAGGGGAGCGAGTTCAGCATCCTCCTCGGTCCTCATCCTGAACATGAACCCTGTGGTTCTCATTTACCCGACATTACAGATCAGGAAACCGAAGCCCAGAGAAATTCCGATTTTCGCCCGTAGTCACTCACGGTGAACAGGGACTCGTGGACTCAAGAGTCAGGCAGCCCAGGACCCCATGCCATCCTGCCTCCCAGGAAGCTGCGCAGACACTCACTGCTTCGATGCAGTGCGACTGCATTCCTGCTCATGCACCGGTCTGCACAGGGGCTCGCGCAAAAACCACAGACTGGGTGGGTGGCGTCCAGGCCAGAGGCGTGTTTCCTCGTAGTTCTGGGAGGTGGAAAGCTACGATGGAGGTGTTGGCTATTGTGGCTCGTGATGAGGGGCCCCTTCCTGGCTTGTAGGTGGGTGGCTGCCTGCCTACTGCTCACGCGGCCTTCTCCAAGCGCAGAGGAACGGAGAGAGAGGGGTGTCTCTCCTCCCCCTCTTACCGTCTTAGGGCCCCACCCTTACGAGTTCCTTTAATCATAATCACCTCCTAAGAGCCCTGTCTTCAGACACTGTTGCGTTGGGTGTTAGGGCTGCAACAGAAGAGTTTTCGGGGGACACAGTTCCGTCCAGGGCATATTAGCAAGCACAAAAATAAATGATTACTAGATATTTGGAAGCCTTTGCAATTCTGTGCTTTATGTTTCTGAGGGGCTGCACTGTCTTCCTTTCCGTATTGCATATTAATTTCTCATTGCTTCTGTAACAAACTACCACGAATTCGGTGGCTTAAAACAACGTAAATTTATTATCCTGCAGCTTTAGGGACCAGAGTCTGGAGTCAAGGTGTTGGCAGGACTTTGTTCCCTCAGGAAGCTTCAGAGAGCATGCGCTTCCTCGCCTTTTCCGGCTTCTAGAGCCGCCCTGCATTCCTTATCCTGTGGCCCCTTGCCCCACGCAGTGTCTTTCTTTGTTGTGCAAAAGATTTAGGTTTAATTAGGACCCATTTGCTTTATTTCTTTTGCTCTAGGACACTGAATCAAGAAGTATTGCTATGATTTATGTCAAGGATCATTATGCTTATGTTCTTGAGTTTTATGGTGTCAGGTCTTACATTTAGGTCATTAAACTATTTTGAGTTTATTTTTGTATGTTGTTTGAGGGAATGTTCTAACCTCATTGTTTTACATGTAGCTGTCCAGTTTTCCCAGCACCACTATTGAAGGGACTATCGTTTCTCCATTGTACATTCTTCACTCCTTTGTTGTGGATGAATTGACCATAGGTGTGTGGGTTTACTTCTGGGCTTTCTATTCTATTCCATTGATCTATGCATCTGTGTCTGCACCAGTACTATGATGTTTTGAATTGTATAGCTTTGTAGTGTAATCTGAAGTCCAGGAGGGTTATACCACCAGCTTTGTTCTCTTTTCTCAAGATTGCTATGGGAGTTGATAGCCTTTTGTGATTCCATATTAATACTAGGATAATTCGGTTTAGTTCGTGAAAAATGTCATTTGTGTTTTGATAGGGATTGCATTGAATCTGTAGATTGTTTTGGGTAGTATGGCCATATTTACAATATTAATTCTTTCAATCCAGGAACATGGAGTATCTTTCCATTTTTTTGTATCATCTTCAGTTTCCTTTGTTAGTGTTTTATCGTTTTCAGAGTATAGGTATAGGTTTGACTTTTTCCTTAGGTATTTTATTCTTTTTGATGTGATTTAAAATGGGATTTAAAAATTGTTTTCTCTTTCTGATATTTCATTAATAATGTATAGATATGCAACACAATTCTGTACCTTAATTGTCTATTCTGCCACAACCTAACTGAACTTAATTTATTAGTTCTAATAATTTTGTGGTGAAGACTTTCAGGTGCTCTTTATAAAGTGTCACATCATCTGCAAATAGTGAGTTTTTTCACTTCCCTTCCAATCTGGATACATTTTATATATTTTTCTTTTCTGATTGGTGTGGCTAAGACTTCCTTTACTGAGTTAAATAGAAAAGGTGAGAGTGGGCATCCTTTTCTTGCTCCTGAATTTAGCAGGAAGGTTTTCAGCTTTTTGCCTTTAGCATGTTGTTGGCTGTATATATTTATTAAATACCTTTATTATGTTGAGACATGTTCCCAACTTAATGAGATATTTTTGTCATGAATGAATGTTGAATTTTGTGAAATTCTTTTCCTCATCTATTGAGGTTATTGTGTGATTTTTATCCTTTCTCTTTGTTGTTAAAGTGGTGTATCACATTTACTGGTTTGTGAATGTTGAACCATCTGTGTGACCTTGGAATAAAACCTCTTTGTTATGATGTATGATGCTTTTTATATATTGTTGGATTAAGTTTACTAATATGCTGTTGAGGCTGATCACAGATATTGGTCTGTAATTTCCTTTTTTTGTGTGGTGTCTTTGTCTGGTTTTGGTATCAGGGTGGTGGTGGCTTCATGGAATGAATTTGGGACTGTTCCTTCCTCATCAATATTTTGGAATCGTTTCAGAAGATGTTAGTTTTCCTTTTATGTCTGGTGGAATTCCCCTGTGAAGACATCTGATCCTGGACTTTTGTTTGCTGGGAGCATTTAAATGACAAATTCATATTTACTTCTAGTGATTGGTTTGTTCAGATTGTTTCTTCTTAGTTTATTCTTGGCACGTTTCTAGAAATTTGTCCATTTTTTCTAGATTGTCTTAGTTTGTTGGCGTATAATTTTTCATAGCATTCCTTTTTTTTTTCTTTCTTTTTTTCCTCTGTTGAATCAGTTGTCATTTGTCCTCTTCGATTTCTTATTTGTTTGGGTCCTCTCTTCTTGTTGTTGAATCTAACTAAAGTTTACCAGTTTTTTTTTTTCCAAAAAACCAGCTTTTAATTTAATTGATATTTTGTGTTGTCTTTCATTCTCTATTTTATTAATTTGCTTTCTGATCTTTATTATGTCATTCCCTCTGTTGACTTTAGATTTTGTTTGATCTTTTTCTCAATCCTTTATGTTGCAATTTAGGTTGTTGTTGTTGTTTTTGAGATTATTATTGTTTCTCTATCACTATAAACTTCCCTTTTAGAACTGTTTTTGCTGCATCCCATAGATTTTTGGAGGTTGTGTTTCTTTTTCCATATGTTTTAAGGTATTTTCTGATTTCTCATTGACCCAGTGGTATTTAAGTAGCATGTTTCTAGTCTCCACGTTTGTTATTTTCCCACTTTTTTTTTCTGTTGTTGAATTCTAGTTTCACGCCACTGTGGTTCGTAAAAATGATTGATATAATTTCTATCTTAACTTTGTTGAGGCTTGTTTGGTCGGCTTTTATGTGGCATATCTTGGAGACAGTTCCATGTGCACTTGACAAAAATGTGTATTCTGCTGCTCTCAGATACAATGTCCTGTAGATTTGTATTAAGTACAATACAACTAGTCTATTGTGTTATTGAAGACCACTCTTGCCTTACTGACTTTTCTGTCCAGATTATCTGTCCATTGATGTCAGTGGGGTGTTAAACTTTGTACTTTTATTGTATAGTTGTCAATTTCTCCCTTTACATGGATTAGAGTTTACTTTATATAGTTAGGTACACCCCTGTTGGGTGTGTATATGATAACCAGTGTAACATCCCCTTTTATTGATCCCTTTATCATTATATAATGTTTTTGTCTCTTGTTATAACTTTTTTTAAGTCTATTTTGTCTGATATGAGTATTGCTACCCCTACTTTCTTGTTATTCCTGTTTGCATGAAATACTTTTTTTCCATGCCCTCAGTTTCAATCTATAAGTCTTTTGCTCTAAAGTGAGTCTCTTGTAGGAAGTGTATTGAAAGGTCTTGGGTTTTTTATCTAATCAGCTATGCTAAGTCTTTCAATCATAGTATTTCCTCCACTGACTTTTAAAGTAATTAATGATTAGGTATGTATGTATTATCATTTTGTCACTGTTTTATGGTGGCTTTTGGGTTCTTTTATGGTCATTTTCTCTCTTTTTTTTTTTTTTGCTTGTACTCGATGTGATGATTTTCATTAGTAGTATGCCTCTGTTTCTTTTTGTTATTTTGCATATCAGTGTTATGTTATTGATTTGTGATTACCGTGGTGTTCATATATGTTGATCCTCAATTATATCTACTTGATTTAAACGAATAGTCATTCAAGTCCAAACATGTTCTAGAGATCTACATTTTTATCCCCCTCCCCACCTTTTGTATTTTTGGTGTCATATTTTACATCTTCAGGCTTAACGGTTTTCTATTTATTGCAGTTATCACTTTTTTTTTTACAATTATTTCCTTTATATCTTGTATTATTTAAGTGATCCTCAAATCTTACTATATACTTGTCTTTTTAGTGGCATTTTCCTTTTCCTGTAGATTCTCACCTTCTTGCATTGAGTGCTGACACTTCAACATTTAAGGGCAGGTTTAGTATTGCTGAAATCTCACTTTTTTCTTGTCTGAGAAGTTGTTTATATTATCTAAAATTATATGTGTTACATAAAATATAATTCCTTGTACTGTAAATGATCACCTTGCTGGGTAGAGTATTCTAGGCTGCAGTTTTCCCCTTGAGCACTTTGAATATATCTTGCCACTTCCTTCTGGCCTGCAAAATTTCTGCTGACAAATCAGCTGACAGCCTTATGGGAATCCCTTCTGTGTCACTCTCTTTTTCTCTTGGTGCACTTAGAATTTTCTCTTTAACTTTTGCCATTTTAAGTATGACATTTTTTTTTTTTTTTTTTCGGTGTGCAGGCCTCTCACTGCTGTGGCCTCTCCCGCCACGGAGCACAGGCTCCGAAAACGTAGGCCCAGCGGCCACGGCCCACAGGCCCAGCCGCTCCGTGGCATGCAAGATCCTCCTGGACTGGGGCACGAACCCACGTCCTCTGCACCGGCAGGTGAACTCTCAACCACTTCGCCATCAGGGAAGCCCTTAAGTATGACATATTTTGATGTGGGTCTGTTTGGGGTCATCTTGTTTGGACCCTCTGTGCTTCCTGTATTTGGATATCTGTTTCCTTCATTAGGTTTGGGAAATTTTCAGGGATAATTTTAGAAAATATTTGATACATTTCTCTCTGTCTTCTCCTCTGGAAATTCTATAGTGAGAATGTTCATGTTTAATGTTATAGTACAGATCTTGTATGTTGCTTTCTTTCTTTTCTTTCTTTCTTTTATTTTTTCCATTTGTCTTTCTGTCTGCTCTCCTGATTGTATGATTTCAATTAGTTCATCTGCCAGATCACTTATGTGTTCTTCTGGCTCATTTAGTCTGCTCTTCATTGCTTCTAGAGCATTTTTTATCTAAAGTTTTGAATTATCTACTTGTGATTGGGTTATTTATATTGCCTAGTTTCTTGTTAAAATGATCTGTGTTTAGATCAATTATATTTCCTAAATTCAGTTATCATTTCTATTACCAGGGTTATGAATTCTTTTTTTTTAATATATAGGTTTTTTCTATTTTTTTTATACAGCAGGTTCTTATTAGTCATCAATTTTATACACATCAGTGTATACATGTCAGTCTCAACCACCTAATTCATCACACCACCATCCTCACCCCCACACACACACTGCGGCTTTCCCTGCTTGGTGTCCATAGGTTTGTTCTCTATATCTGTGTCTCAATTGCTGCCCTGCAAACTGGTTCATCTGTACCATTTTTCTATGTTCCACATATTTGCGTTAATATATGATATTTGTTTTTCTCTTTCTGACTTACTTCACTCTGTATGACAGTCTCTAGATCCATCCACATCTCAACAAATGACCCAATTTCATTCCTTTTTATGGCTGAGTAATATTCCATTGTATATATGTACCACATCTTCTTTATCCATTCATCTGTTGCTGGGCATTTAGGTTGCTTCCATGACCTGGCTATTGTAAATAGTGCTGCAATGAACATTGGGATGCATGTGTCTTTTTGAACTGTGGTTTTCTCTGGGTATATGCCCAGTAGTGGGATTGCTGGATCATATGGTAATTCTATTTTTAGTTTTTAAATTAACCACATAATTTAGTTTTTAAATTAACCACCATACTGTTCAGTGACTGTATCAGTTTACATTCCCACCAAGAGTGCAAGACAGTTCCCTTATCTCCACACCCTCTCCAGCATTTGTTGGCAGAGTTTTTGATGATGGCCATATTGACTGGCGTGAGGGGATAACTCATTGTAATTCTAATTTCCCTTTCCCTTTTGATTCATGATTTTGAGCAACAATTCCTGTGTTTCTTTGTAATCTTTACATCTTTTTCGAGAATTGTCTGTGTTGCCCTTCTGCCCTTTTTTGGTTTGGATATTTTGCTTTTTTCGATACTGAGCTTCATTAGCTGCTTATATAATTGGAGAATAATCCTTTGTCAGTTGCTTCTTTTGAAAGTATTTTCTCCCATTCTGAGGGCTTTCTTTATGTCTTCTTTATGGTTTCCTTTGCTGGGCCCAAACTTTTAAGTTTCATTAGGTTGCATTTGTTTATTTTTGTTTTCATTTCCATTTCTCTACAAGGTTGGTCATAAGTATCTTGCTGCGATTTATGTCACATAATATTCTGCCTATGATTTACTCTAAGAGATTTAAAGTGTCTGGCCGGCCATTTATGTCTTTAATCCCTTTTGAGTCTATATTTGTATATGGTGTCCAGAAATATTCTAATTTCACTCTTTAACATGTGGCTGTCCAGTGTTCCCTGCACCACTTACTGAAAGGGCTGTCTTTTCTCCATTGTATATTCTTGCCTTCTTTATCGAAATTATGGTCACCATATATAAGTGGGCTTATCTCTTTGTTTTCTCTCCTGTTCCATTCGTCTATATTTCTGTGTTTGTAACAGTACCATACTTTCTTGATTCCTGTAACTTGGGAGTATAGTGTAGAGTCAGGGAGCCCAATGCCTCCAGCTCTGTTTTTTTTTTTCTCAAGTTTGGTCTTGCTATTTGGTGTATTTTGTGTTTCTGTACAAATCGTGAAATTTTTGTTCTAGTTCTGTGAAAAATACCTTTGGTAGTTTGATAGGGATTGCATTGAACCTGTAGATTGCTTTGGCCAGTATAGTCATTTTCACAATATTGATTTCTCCAATCCAAGAACATGGCATATCACTCCATCTGTTTGTATCATCTTTAATTTCTTTCAACTGTCTCATAGTTTTCTGCATACATATTTGTCTCCATAGGTTGATTTCTTCTAAGGAATTTTATTCTTTTGGTTGCAGTGGTAAATGGGAGTCTCTCCTTAATGTCTCTGTCAGATTTTTCATCGTTAGTGTATAGAAAATCAAGATATATCTGTGCATTCATTTTGTATCCTTCTACTTCCGAAAATTCATTAATTAGCTCCCGTAGTTTTCTGGTAGCCCCATTTGGATTTTCTACATATAGAATCATGTCATCTGCAAATAATAATAATTTTACTTATTTTCTGTTTTGGATTTCTTTTCCTTCTGTGATTGCTGTGGCTAAAACTTCCATATCTATCTTGAATAATGATGTAAGAGTGAGCAACCTTGTCTTGATCCTGGTCTTACAGGATGTGGTTTTATTATTTCACCCTTGAGAACAATGTTGGACATTGGATTGTCATACATCACCTTTATTATGTTGAATAGGTTTCCCCTAGGTCTACTTACTGGAATGTTTAATTTTTTTCATCATGAAGTGGTGTTGAAGTGTTTTGAAATATTTTTCTGCATCTATTGAGATTATCATATGGTTTTTATTCTTCAGTTTGTTAATAGGGTGTACCATTTAATGATGTGTGTTTATTGGAGAATCCTTTTGTCATTGAGAAAAATCTCACTGATGTAGGTGTATGATCTTTTAAGGTTTTTTTGGATTATTTCTGCTACCTTTTGATGTGGATTTTTGCATCTATATTCCTCCATTATAATAGTCTCTAATTATGTTTTTTGTGATCTGTTTTTCTGGTTTTGGTAACAGGGTGATGGTCACTTGATAGATGGAATTAGGGAGAGTCTGCAATTTTGGGGAAGAGTGACAAGAATGGGTGTTAGCTCATAACTAATTCTGGACAGCGTTTTCCTGTGAAACCATCCACCTGGTCTTTTGTATTTTGGAAGATTTTATGTCAGGCTTTCAATTTCATTACCTGTAATCGGTCGGTTTATCTTTCCTATTTCTCTCTGGTTCAGTCCAAGAAGGTGGCATCATCCAGAGAATTTGTCCATTTCTTCCAGATTGTCCAATGTATTGACATATAGCTGTTTCATGTAGTCTCTTATGATCCTTTAAAATTCTGCATTGTCCGTTAAAATTTCTCATTTTTTAATTTATAATTTTACTGATATGAGTCCACTTCCTTTTTTTCTTGATGAGTCTGGCCATTTATCGTTTTTGCTAATTTTTTAAAGCAACCGGGTTTTCCTTTCATTGATCTTTGCTATCGTTTTCTTAGTTTCACTTTCATTCTTGTCTGGCATGATTATTATATGAACAACTTTATTGGAGAATAGTTGCTTTACAGTGCTGTGCTAATTTCTGCTGTATAACAAAGGGAATCAGCTACATGTATAACTATATCCCCATATCCCACCCCCCTTCTCCTCTCACTCTCACTTGCTCTATGTCAGCCCTCTGGGTGGTCACAAAGCACCTAGCTGATCTTCCTGATCTATGCAGCTGCTTCCCACAAGCCATATATTTACATTGGGTATTGTACATATGTCAATGTTACTCTTTCACTTAGTGTCCTCAGGTCCATTCCCTACATCTGCATCTGTATTCTGGTCCTGGCTCTAGGTTCATTGCCACCTTTTTTCTGGTAGTTGTTTTAGATTCTATATATATGTGTTAGCCTATGGTATTTGTTTTTCTTTTTCTAATTTAACTCACTGTGTATTACAAACTTGAGCTCCATCCACCTTACTACAGATATCTCAAGTTCGTTTCCTATTATGGCTGAGTAACATTCCAGTGTATATATGTGCCACATCTTCTTTACCCATTCCTCTGTCGATGGACAGTTAAGTTGTTTCCATGTTCTGGCTATGGTAATCATTGCTCCAAAGTATATTGTGGTATTTGACTCTTTTTTTTTTTTCGATTTGAGTTCTCTCCCTCTTTTTCTTAATGAGTCTGGCTAATGGTTTATCAATTTTGTTTATCTTCTCAGAGAACCAGCTTTTAGTTTTATTGATCTTTGCTATTATTTTCTTTGTTTCTATTTCATCTATTTCTGCTCTGATCTTTATGATTTCTTTCCTTCTGCTAACTTTGCGTTTTGTTTGTTCTTCTTTCTCGGGTTCCTTTAGGTGTAAAGTTAGATTGTTTACTTCAGATTTTTCTCGTTTCTTGAGGTAGGCTTGTATAGCAATAATCTTCCCTCTTAGAGCTGCTTTTGCTTCATCCCATAGGTTTTGGATCATCGTGTTTTCATTGTCGTTTGTCTCTACGTATTTTTTGATTTCCTCTTTGATTTCTTGGTTATTTAGTAATGTATTGTTTAGCTTCCATGTGTTTGTGTTTTTTACATTTGTTTCCCTGTAATTGATTTCTAATCTCATAGCGTTGTGGTCAGAAAACATGCTTGATATGATTTCAGTTTTCTTAAATTTACTGACGCTTGATTTGTGACCCAAGATGTGATCTATCCTGGAGAATGTTCCGTGCACACTTGACAAGAAAGTGTAATCTGCTATTTTTGGATGGAATGTCCTATAAATATCAATTAAATCTGCCTGGTCTATTGTGTCATTTAAAGCTTCTGTTTCCTTATTCATTTTTATTTTGGATGATCTGTCAATTTGTGTAAGTGAGGTGTTAAAGTCCCCACTATTATTGTTTTACTGTCAATTTCCTCTTTTATAGACATTAGCAGTTGCCTTATGTACTGAGGTGCTCCTGTGTTGGGTGCATATATATTTGTAATTGCTATATTTTCTTCTTGGATTGATCCCTTGATCATTATGTAGTTTCCTTCCTTGTCTCTTGTAACATTTTTTATTCTTTTTTTAATTTTTATTTTTTTGTGGTATGTTGGATTCTCACTGTTGTGGCCTCTCCATTCTGGAGCACAGGCTCTGGACGCACAGGCTCAGTGGCCATGGCTCATGGGCCCAGCCTCTCCACAGCCTGTGGGATCTTCCCTGACCAGGACACGAACCCGTGTCCCCTATGTTAGCAGGCAGACTCTAAACCACTGCGCCACCAGGGAAACCCACATTTTTTATTTTAAAGTCTATTTTATCTGAGTATAGCTTTCTTTTGATTTCCATTTGCATGGTATATCTTTTTCCATCCCCTCACTTTCAGTCTGTATGTGTCGCTAGGTCGGAAGTGGGTCTCTTGTCAACAGCACGTATATGGGTCTTGTTTTTATTCAGTAAGCCTGTGTCTTTTGGTTGGAGACTTTAATCCATTCACATTTAAGGTAATTATCGATATGTATGTTCCTATGGCCATTTTCTTAATTGTTTTGGGTTTGTTTTTGTAGGTCCTTTTCTTCTCTTGTGTTTCCCACTTAGAGAAGTTCCTTTAGCATTTGTTGTAGAGCTGCTTTGGTGATGCTGAATTCTTTTAGCTTTTGCTTGCCTGTAAAGCTTTTGATATCTCCATTGAATCTGAATTAGATCCTTGACAGGTAGAGTAATCTGGGTTGTAGGATCTTCCCTTTCATCACTGTAAATATGTCATGCCATTCCCTTCTCGGTGGTAGAGTCTCTGCTGAGAAATCAGCTGTTAACCTTATGGGAGTTCCCTTGTATGTTATTTGCCATTTTTCCCTTGCTGCTTTCAATAATTTTTCTTTGTCTTTAATTTTTGTCATTCTTTTTACTGTGTCTCACTGTGTTTCTCCTTGGGTTTATCCTGTATGGGACTCGCTGCACTGCCTGGACTTGGGTGGGTATTTCCTTTCCCATGTTATGGAAGTTTTTGACTATAATCTCTTCGAATATTTTCTCTGGTTCTTTCTCTCTCTCTTCTCCTTCTGGGACCCCTATAATGCGAATATTGTTGCATTTATGTTGTCCCAGAGGTTTTTAGAGCAGTCTTCATTTATTTTCATTCTTCTTTTTTTAGTCTGTTCTGCAGCAGTGAATTCCACCATTCTGTCTTCCAGGTCACTTTTCCGATCTTCTGCCTCAGTTATTCTTTTATATATATATATTTTTTTACATATTTTTTGGAGTACAATTGCTTTACAATGGTGTGTTAGTTTCTGCTTTATACAAAGTGAATCAGTTATTCAGATACATATGTTCCCATATCTCTTCCCTCTTGCATCTCCCTCTCTCCCACTCTCCCTATCCCACCCCTCTAGGTGGTCACAAAGCACTGAGCTGATCTCCCTCTGCTATGTGGCTGCTTCCCACTAGCTATCTATTTTACGTTTTATAGTGCATATATGTCCATGCCACTCTCTCACTTTGTCACAGCTTATCCTTCCCCCTCCCCATATCCTCAAGTCCATTCTCTAGGAGGTCTGTGTCTTTATTCCCATCTTACCCTTAGGTTCTTCATGACAATTTTTTTTAGATTCCATATACACATGTTAGCATATGGTATTTGTGTTTCTTTTTCTGACTTACTTCACTCTGTATGACAGACTCTAGGTCCCTCCACCTCACTACAAATAACACAATTGCGTTTCTTTTTTTTGGCTGAGTAATATTCCATTGCATATATGTGCCACACCTTCTTTATCCATTCATCCGACGATGGACACATAGTTGCTTCTATCTCCTGGCTATTGTAAATAGAGCTGCAATGAACATTTTGGTACATGACTCTTTTTGAATTATGGTTTTATGAGGTTATATGCCCAGTACTGGGATTGCTGGGTCATATGGTAGTCCTATTTGCAGATTTTTAAGGAACCTCCATACAGTTCTCCATAGTAGCTGTACCAATTCACATTCCCACCAGCAGTGCAAGATTGTTCCCTTTTCTCCACACCCTTTCCAGCATTTATTGTTTCTAGATTTTTTGATGATGGCCATTCTGACCGGTGTGAGATGATATCATTATAGTTTTCTTTGCATTTCTCTAATGATTAATGATGTTCAGCATTCTTTCATGTCTTTGTTGGCAACCTGTATATCTTCTTTGGAGAAATGTCTATTTAGGTCTTCTGCCCATTTCTGGATTTGTTTGTTTGTTTTTTTGTTATTGAGCTGCATGAGCTGCTTGTAAATTTTGGGGATTAATCCTTTGTCAGTTGCTTCATTTGCAAATATTTTCTCGCATTCTGAGGGTTTTCTTTTGGTCTTGCTTATGGTTTCCTTTGCTGTGCAAATGCTTTTAAGTTTCATTAGGTCTCTTTTGTTTATGTTTGGTTTTATTTCCATTTCTCTAGGAAGTGAGTCAAAAAGGATCTTGCTGTGGTTTCTGTCATAGAATGTTCTGCCTATGTTTTCCTTTAAGAGTTTGATAGTTTCTGGCCTTACATTTAGGTCTTTAATCCATTTTGAGCTTATTTTTGTGTATGGTGTTAGGGAGTGTTCTAATCTCATACTTTTACATGTACCTGCCAGTTTTCCCAGCACCACTTATTGAAGAGGTTGTCCTTTCTCCACTGTACATTCCTGCCTCTTTTATCAAAGATAAGGTGACAATAGATGTGTGGGTTTATCTCTGGGCTTTCTATCCTGTTCCATTGATCTATATTTCTGTTTTTGTGCCAGTACCATACTGTTTTGATTACTGTAGCTTTGTAGTATAGTGTGAAATCAGGGAGCCTGATTCCTCCAGCTCCATTTTTCGTTCTCAATATTGCTTTGACTATTCGGGGGTTTTGAGTTTCCATACAAATTGTGAATATTTTTGTTCTAGTTCTGTGAAAAATGTCAGTGGTACTCTGATAGGGATTGCATTGAATCTGTAGGTTGCTTTGGGTAGCAGAGTCATTTTCACAATATTGATTCTTCCAATCCAAGAACATGGTATATCTCTCCATCTATTTGTATCATCTTTAATTTCTTTCATCAGTGTCTTATAATTTTCTGCATACATGTCTTTTGTCTCCTTAGGTAGGTTTATCCCTAGATATTTTATTCTTTTGGTTGCAATGGTAAATGGGAGTGTTTTCTTAATTTACTTTCAGATTTTTCATCATTAGTGTGTAGGAATGCCAGAGATTTCAGTGCATTAATTTTGTATCCTGCTACTTTAACACATTCACAGTACGAGACTTTAACACCGCACTTTCATCAATGGACAGATCATCCAAAATGAAAATAAATAAGGAAACACATGCTTTAAGTGATACATTAAAGAAGATGGACTTAATTGATATTTATAGGACATTCCATCCAAAAGCAACAGAATACATATTTTTCTCAAGTTATCATGGAACATTCTCGAGGATAGATCATATATTGGGTCACAAATCAAATCTTGCTTAATTTAAGAAAATTGAAATTGTATTAAGTATCTTTTCCGACCACAACAATATGAGACTAGATATCAATTTCAGGTAAAGATCTGTAAAAACTACAAACACATGGAGACAAAACAATACACTACTTAATAACGATGTGATCACTGAAAAAATCAAAGAGGAGATCAAAAGATACCTAGAAACAAATGACAATGGAGACACGACAAACCAAAACTTATGGGAAGCAGCAAAAGCAGTTCTAAGAGGGAAGTATATAGCAATACAATCCTACCTTAAGAAACAGAAAACATCTCGAATAAACAACCTAACCTTGCACCTAAAGCAATTAGAGAAAGAACAAAAAAACCCCCAAAGTTAGCAGAAGGAAAGAAATCATAAAGATCAGATCACAAATACATGAAAAAGAAATGAAGGCAATGATAGCAAAGATCAATTAAACTAAAAGCTGGTTCTTTGAGAAGTTAAACAAAATTGATAAACCATTAGCCAGACTCATCAAGCAAAAAATGGAGAAGACTCAAATCAATAGAATTGGAAATGAAAAAGGAGAAGTAACAACTGACACTGCAGAAATACAAAAGATCATGAGAGATTACTACAAGCAACTCTATGTCAATAAAATGGACAACCTGGAGGAAGTGGACAAATTCTTAGAAATGCACAACCTGCCAAGACTGAATCAGGAAGAAACAGAAAATATGAACAGACCAATCACAAGCACTGAAATTGAAACTGTGATTAAAAATCTTCCAACAAACAAAATCCCAGGACCAGATGGCTTCACAGGCGAATTCTATCAAAGCTTTAGAGAAAAGCTAACATCTATCCTTCTCAAACTCTTCCAAAATATATCAGAGGGAGGAGCATTCCCAAACTCATTCTACGAGCTCACCATCACCCTAATACCAAAACCAGACAAGGATGTCACAAAGAAAGAAAACTACAGGCCAATATCACTGATGAACATAGATACAAAAATCCTCAACAAAATACAAGCAAACAGAATCCAACAGCACAATAAAAGGGTCATACACCATGATCAAGTGGAGTGTTTTCCAGGAATGCAAGAATTCTTCAATATATACATATCAATCAACTTGATGCACCATATTAACAAATTGAAGGAGAAAAACCATATGATCATCTCAATAGATGCAGAGAAAGCTTTTGACAAAATTCAACACCCATTTATGATAAAAAGCCTCCAGGAAGTAGGCATAGAGGGAACTTTCCTCAACATAATAAAGGCCATATATGACAAACCCACAGCCAACATTGTCCTCAATTGTGAAAAACTGAAACCATTTCCACTAAAATCAGGAACAAGAGAAGGTTGCCCACTCTCACCACTCTTATTGAACATAGTTTTGGAAGTTTCAGCCAGAGCAATCAGAGAATAAAAGGAATCCAAATAGGAAAAGAAGAAATAAAGCTGTCACTGTTTGCAGATGACATGATACTATACAAAGAGAATCCTAAAGATGCTACCAGAAAACTACTAGAGCTAATCAATGAATTTGCCTCATTTATTCTGCTATTGATTCCTTCTAGTGTAGTTTTCATTTCAGTTATTGTATTGTTCATCTCGTTTGTTTGTTCTTTAATTCTTCTATGTCTTCATTAAACATTTCTTGCATCTTCTCGATCTTTGCCTCCATTCTTTTCCCGAAATCCTGGATCATCTTCACTATCATTATTCTGAATTCTTTTTACGGAAGGTTGCCTATCTCCACTTCAGTTAGTTGTTTTTCTGGAGTTTTATCTTGTTCCTTCATCTGGTATATAGCCCTCTATCTTTGCATCTTGTCTATCTTTCTGTGAATGTGGTTTTTGTTCCACAGGCTGCAGGATTGTAGTTCTTACTTCTGCTGTCTGCTCTCTGGTGAATGACACTATCTAAGAGGCTTGATGGGAGGGACTGGTGGTGGGTAGAACTGACTGTTGCTGTGGTGGGCAGAGCTCAGTAAAACTTTAATCCACTTGACTGTTGATGGGTGTAACTGTGTTCCCTCCCTGTTGGTTGTTTGGCCTGAGGCAATCCAACACTGAAGCCTACCTGGGCTCTTTGGTGGGGCTAATGACAGGCTCTGGTTTGGCCCACCCCAAGGAGTACTTCCCAGAACTTCTGCTGCCAGTGTCCTTGCCCCCACAGTGAAACAGGGCCACCCCCCACATCTTCAGGAGAACCTCCAACACTATCAGGTAGATCTGGTTCAGTCTCCCCTGGGGTCACTGCTCCTTCCCTTGGGTCCCGATGCACACGCTACTTTGTGTGTGCCCTCCAAGAGTGGAGTCTCTGTTTCCCCCAGTCCTGTTGAAGTCCTGCAATCAATTCCCACTAGGCTTCAAAGTCTGATTCTCTAGGAATTCCTCATTTCGTTACCAGACCCCCAGGCTGGGAAGCCTGACTTGGGGCTCAGAAGCTTCACTCCAGTGGGTGGACTTCTGTGGTATAAGTGTTCACCAGTCTGTGAGTCCCCCACACGCCAGTTATGGGATTTGATTATACTGTGATTGTGCCCCTCCTACTATCTCATTGTGGCTTCTCCTTTGTCTTTGGATGTGGGATATCTTTTTTGGTGAGTTCCAGTGTCTTCCTGTCGATGATTGTCCAGCAGCTAGTTGTGATTCTGGTGTTCTTGCAAGAGGGAATGAGAGCACTTCCTTCTACTGCGCCATCTTTGTTCCTCCTCCACAATATCTTGTCTCTTTTTGAATTATGGATTTCTCATGGTATGCACCCACTAGTGGGACTGCTGGATCATATGGTAGTAGTGAATTTTGTTTTTTTAAGGAAAATCCATACTGTTCTCCATAGTGGCTGTATTGATTTACATTCCCACCGACAATGCAAGATGGTTCCCGTTTCTTTAGAGTCTCTCCAGCATTTATGATTTATACATATTTTGATGATGGTTAATCTGAACAGTGTGCAGTAATACCTTATTTTACTTTTGATTTGCATTTCTCTTATGATTCGTGATGTTTAGTATCCTTTCCTGTGTTTATCTGCAATCTGTATATCTTTTAGGAGAAATGTCTATTTAGTTCTTCTGCCCATATTTGGATTGGGTTTTCTGCTTTTTTGAATCCTGAGCTTCATGTGCTGCTTGTATATTTTGGGGTGTAATCCTTTGTCAGTTGCTTGTTTTGCAAATGGTTTCTCCCATTCTGCGGGTTTTCTTTTTGTCTTCTTTATGGTTTCCTTTGATGGGTAAAAGCTTTTAAGTTTCATTAGGTTCCTTTTGTTTATTTTTATTTTTATTTCCATTTCTCAGGGATGTTGGTCAAAAGGATCTTACTGTGATTTTTGACATAGGGTGTTCTGACAAGGTTTCACTCTAAGAGTTTTAAAATGTTGGCCCTCCATTTATGTCTTTAATATATTTTCTGTCTATTTTTGTGTACAGTGATAGGAAGTGTTCTAATGTCACTCTTTAACATGTAGATGTCCAGTTTTCCAGCTCCGCTTGTTGAAGAGGCAGTCTTTTCTCCATTGTATATTCTTGCCTCCTTTATCCAAGATAAGGGCACCATGTGTGTGTGGGATTATCACTGGACTTTCTCTCCTGCTCCTTTTACTTATATCTCTTTGTTTGTGCTAGTCCAAACTGTCTTGATTATTGTAACTTTGGAGTATAGTCTGGAGTCAGGGAGCCTGATTCCTCCAGCTCCGTTTTTCTTTCTCATATTTGTTCTTGCTATATGAGGTCTTGCGTTTGCATACCAATTGTGACATTTGTTTTAGTTCTCTGAAAAATTGCATTAGTAGTTTGATAAGGATTGCATTGAAAGTATAGATTGCCTTGGGTTTTATAGTCCTTTTCACAATGTTGATTCTTTCAATCAAGAACATTATATATATATATATATATATATATATATATATATATTCTTTCTCTGTATGGTCCCTAATTTCTTTCCTCAGTGTCTTATAGTTTTCTGCATACAGGTGTTTGTAGGTAGGTTTCTTCTAAGGAATTTAATTATTTTGTTGCAAAGGTAAATGAGAGTGTTTCCTTAATTTCTCTGTCAGATCATTCAGCATTAATATATAGGAAAGCAAGAGATTTCTGTGCATTCATTATGTATCCAGCAACTTCAGAAAATTCATTGATTAGCTCTAGTCGTTTTCTAGTAGCCCCTTTTGGATTTTCTACATATAGTATCACATCATCTGCAAAGAGTTACTCTTTAATTTCTTCTTTTCTGATTGGGATTCCTTTCATTTCTTTTTCTTCTCTGATTGCTGTGTCTAAAAGTTCCAAATCTATGTTGAAAAATAGTGGTGAGAGCAGTCAACCCTGTCTTGTTCCTTATCAGAGGAAATTTTTTTTTCACTCTTAAAACAATGTTGGGGGGGACCTTGAAGATGGCGGAAGAGTAATACGCGGAGATCACCTTCCTCCCCACAGATACACCAGAAATACATCTACACGTGGAACAACTCCTACAGAACACCTACTGAAGGCTGGCAGAAGACCTCAGACCTCCCAAAAGGCAAGAAACTCCCCACGTACCTGGGTAGGGCAAAAGAAAAAACAGAGACAAAAGAATAGGGACGGCACCTGCACCAGTGGGAGGGAGCTGTGAAGGAAGAAAAGTTTCCACACACTAGGAAGCCCCTTTGCGGGCGGAGACTGCGGGAGGCGGAGGGGGGAGGTTCGGAGCCACGGAGGAGTGCACAGCAACGGGTGAGGAGGGCAAAGCGGGGAGATTCCCGCACAGAGGATCGGTGCCGACCGGCACTCACCAGCCCGAGAGGCTTGTCTGCTCACCCACCGGGGCGGGCGGGGCTGCGAGCTGAGCCTTGGGTTTCGGTTTTGGACGGAGCGCAGGGAGAGGACTGGGGTTGGCGGCTTGAACATAGCCTGTATGGGTTAGTGCACCATGGCTAGCGGGGAGGGAGTCCAGGGAAAAGTCTGCACCTGCCGAAGAGGCAAGAGACTTTTTCTTCCCTCTTTGTTTCTTGGTGCGTGAAGAGAGGGGTTTAAGAGCGCTGCTTAAATGAACTCCAGAGATGGGCGCGAGCTGCGGGTAAAACGCAAACCCCAGAGACGGGCGCGAGCCGTGGCTAAAAGCGCGGGCCCCAGAGACGGGCAGGAGACGCTAAGGCTGCTGCTGCCGCCACCAAGGGGCCTGTGTGCGAGCACAGGTCACTCTCCACACCCCTCTTCTGCGGAGCCTGTGCAGCCCGACACTGCCAGGTTCCCGGGATCCTGGGACAACTTCCGCAGGAGAACGCACGGCGGGCCTCATGCTGGTGCAACGTCACGGCGGGCCCGCCCCGCACGCAGTGCCCCTCCCTGCCCCCGGGCCTGAGTGCACCAGAGGCCCCAGTCAGCGGCTCCTTTAATCCCGTCCTGTCTGAGCAAAAAACAGACGCCCTCCAGCAACCTACACGCAGAGGCAGGGCCAAATCCAAAGCTGAGCCCCTGTGAGCTGTGAGAACAAAGAAGAGAAAGGGAAATCTCTCCCAGCAGCCTCAGAAGCAGCGGATTAAAGCTGCACAATCAACTTGATGTACCCTGCATCTGTGGAATACCTGAATAGACAAGGAATGATCCCAAATTGAGGAGGTGGACTTTAGGAGCAAGATCTATGATTTTTTTCCCCTTTTCCTCTTTTTGTGAATGTGTATGTGTATGCTTCCGTGTGAGATCTTGTCTGTACAGTCTTGCTTCCACCATTTGTCCTAGGGTTCTATCCGTCCATTGTTTTTTAAAAAATTTTTTTTCTTAATAATTTTAATTTTACTAACTTTATTATACTTTACCTTCTTTCTTTCTTTCTTTCTTTCTTTCTTTCTTTCTTTCTTTCTTTCTTTC
>NW_021697627.1:1784484-1788479 GCF_005190385.1 Monodon monoceros | reverse complement strand
CTGTATAGCTTTGCTTACAACATTTGTCCTAAGGTTCTATCCGTCCCCCTTTTTTCTCTAAGTATTTTTTAATTCAATAAATTTATTATACTTTATTTTATTTTACTGTATCTTCTTTATTTCTCTTTTTTCCTTCTTTCTCTCCTTCCTTCCTTCCTCCCTCCCTCCTTTCTTTCCTTCTTGCCTTCTTTCCGTCTTTCTTTCTTTCTTTCTTCCTTCCTTCCTTCCCTCCTTTCCTTCTCTCTTTCTTCATACTTCTACTAAGTCTCTCTACTTTTTCTCCCTTTTATTCTAAGCCGTGTGGATGAAAGGCTCTTGGTGCTCCAGCCAGGAGTCAGGGCTCTGCCTCTGAGGCAGGAGAGCCAATTTCAGGACACTGGTCAACAAGAGACCTCCCAGCTCCATATAATATCAAATGGCGAAAATCTCCCAGGACCTCCATCTTAACACCAGCACCCAGGTTCACTCAACGACCAGCAAGCTACAGTGCTGGACAACCTTTGCCAAACAACTAGCAAAACAGGAACACAACCACAGCCATTAGCAGAGAGGCTGCCTAAAATCATAATAAGGCCACAGACACCCCAAAACACACCACCAGACGTGAACCTGCCCACTAGAGAGACAAGATCCAGCCTCAGCCACCACAACACAGGCACTAGTACCCTCCACGAGGAAGCCTACACAACCCACTGAACCAACCTTAGCCACTGGAGACAGACATCAAAAACAGTGGGAACTACAAACCTGCACCCTGCAAAAAGGAGAATCCAAACACAGTAAGATAAGCAAAATGAGAAGACAGAAAAACACACGGCAGATAAAGGAGCAAGATAAAAATGCACCAGACCTAACAAATGAAGAGGAAATAGGCAGTCTACCTGAAAAAGAATTCAGAATAATGATAGTAAGGATGATCCGAAACCTTGGAAATAAAATGGACAAAATGCAAGAAACATTTAGCAAGGATTTAGAAGAACTAAATAGGAAAGAAGCAACGATAAACAACACAATAAATGAAATTAAAAGTACTCTAGATGGGATCAATAGCAGAATAACTGAGGCAGAAGAACGGATAGGTGACCTGGAAGATAAAATAGTGGAAATAACTACTGCAGAGCAGAGTAAAGAAAAAAGAATGAAAAGAACTGAGGACAGTCTCAGAGACCTCTGGGACAACATTAAACGCACCAACATTCGAATTATAGGGGTTCCAGAAGAAGAAGAGAAAAAGAAAGGGACTGAGAAAATATTTGAAGAGATTATAGTTGAAAACTTCCCTAATATGGGAAAGGAAATAGTTAATCAAGTCCAGGAAGCACAGAAACTCCCATACAGGATAAATCCAAGGAGAAATATGCCAAGACACATATTAATCAAACTGTCAAAAATTAAATACAAAGAAAGCATATTAAAAGCAGCAAGGGAAAAAAACAAATAACACACAAAGGAATCCCCGTAAGGTTAACAGCTGATCTCTCAGCAGAAACCCTACAAGCCAGAAGGGAGTGGCAGGACATACTTAAAGTGATGAAGGAGAAAAACCTGCAACCAAGACTACTCTACCCAGTAGATCTCATGGAGATTTGATGGAGAAATTAAAAGCTTTACAGACAAGCAAAAGCTGAGAGAGTTCAGCACCACCAAACCACCTTTACAACAAATGCTAAAGGAACTTCTCTAGACAAGAAACACAAGAGAAGGAAAAGACCTATAATAACAAACACAAAACAATTTAGAAAATGGGAATAGGAACATACATATCGATAATTACCTTAAATGCAAATGGAATAAATGCTCCCACCAAAAGACACAGATTGGCTGAATGGATACAAAAACAAGACCCTTATATATGCTGTCTACAAGAGACCCACTTCAGACCTAGAGACACATACAGACTGAAAGTAAGGGGATGGAAAAAGATATTCCATGCAAATGGAAACCAAAAGAAAGCTGGAGTAGCAATTCTCATATCAGACAAAATAGACTTTAAAATAAGGACTATTAGAAGAGACAAAGAAGGACACTACATAATGATCAAGGGATTGATCCAAGAAGAAGATATAACAATTGTAAATATTTATGCACCCAACATAGGAGCACCTCAATACATAAGGCAAATACTAACAGCCATAAAAGGGGAAATCGACAGTAACACATTCATAGTAGGGGACTTTAACACCCCACTTTCACCCATGGACAGATCATCCAAAATGAAAATAAATAAGGAAACACAAGCTTTAAATGATACATTGAATAAGATGGACTTAATTGATATTTATAGGACACTCCATCCAAAAACAACAGAATACACATTTTTCTCAAGTGCTCATGGAACATTCTCCAGGATAGATCATACCTTGGGTCACAATTCAAGCCTTGGTAAATTTAAGAAAATTGAAATTGTATCAAGTATCTTTCCCGACCACAACACCATGAGACTAGATATCAATTACAGGAGAAGATCTGTAAAAAATACAAACACACGGAGGCTAAACAATACACTACTTAATAATGAAGTGATCATTGAAGAAATTAAAGAGGAAGTAAAAAAATACCTAGAAACAAATGACAATGGAGACACAACGACCCAAAACCTATGGGATGCAGCAAAAGCAGTCTAAGGGGGAAGTTTATAGCAATACAAGCCCACCTTAAGAAGCAGGAAACATCTCCAATAAACAACATAACCTTGCACCTAAAGCAATTAGAGAAAGAAGAACAAAAAAACCCCAAAGTTAGCAGAAGGAAAGCAATCATAAAAATCAGATCAGAAATAAATGAAAAAGAAATGAAGGAAACAATAGCAAAGATCAATAAAACTAAAAGCTGGTTCTTTGAGAAGATAAACAAAATAGATAAACCACTAGCCAGACTCATCAAGAAAAAAAGGGAGAAGACTTAAATCAATAGAATTAGAAATGAAAAAGGAGAAGTAACAACTGACAGTGCAGAAATAAAAAAGATCATGAGAGATTACTACAAGCAATTCTATGCCAATAAAATGGACAATCTGGAAGAAATGGACAAATTCTTAGAAATGCACAACCTGCCAAGACTGAATCAGCAAGAAATAGAAAATATGAACAGAACAAGCACAAGCACTGAAATTGAAACTGTTATTAAAAATCTTCGAAGAAACAAAAGCCCAGGACCAGATGGCTTCACAGGCAAATTCTATCAAACATTTAGAGAAGAGCTAACTCCTGTCCTTCTCAAACTCTTCCAAAATATAGAGGAGGGAGGAACACTCCCAAATTCCTTCTACAAGGCCACCATCACCTTGATACCAAAACCAGACAAGGATGTGACAAAGAAAGAAAACTACAGGCCAATATCACTGATGAACATAGATGCAAAAATCCTCAACAAAATACTAGCAAACAGAATCCAACAGCACATTAAAAGGATCATACACCATGATCAAGTGGGGTTTATTCCAGGAATGCAAGGATTCTTCAATATATGTAAATCTATCAAAGTGATAAACCATATTAACAAATTGAAGGAGAAAAACCATATGATCAACTCAATAGATGCAGAGAAAGCTTTTGACAATATTCAACACCGATTTATGATAAAAACCCTGCAGAAAGTAGGCATAGAGGGAACTTTCCTCAACATAGTAAAGGCCATATATGACAAGCCAACAGCCAACATCATCCTCAATGGTGAAAAACTGAAAGCATTTCCACTAAGATCAGGAACAAGACAAGGTTGCCCACTCTCACCACTGTTATTCAACATAGTTTTGGAAGTTTTAGCCACAGCAATCAGAGAAGAAAAGGAAATAAAAGGAATCCAAATCGGAAAAGAAGAAGTAAAGCTGTCACTGTTTGCAGATTACATGATACTATACATAGAGGATCCTAAAGATGCTACCAGAAAACTACTAGAGCTAATCAATGAATTTGGTAAAGTAGCAGGATACAAAATTAATGCACTGAAATCTCTGGCATTCCTACACACTAATGATGAAAAATCTGAAAGTAAAT
>NW_021697627.1:1736648-1784384 GCF_005190385.1 Monodon monoceros | reverse complement strand
ATTGCAGCTCTATTTACAATAGCCCGGAGATGGAAACAACCTAAGTGCCCATCATTGGATGAATGGATAAAGAAGATGTGGCACATATATACAATGGAATATTACGCAGCCATAAAAAGAAATGAAATTGAGCTATTTGTAATGAGGTGGATAGACCTAGAGTCTGTCATACAGAGTGAAGTAAGTCAGAAAGAAAAAGACAAATACCGTATGCTAACACATATATATGGAATTTAAGAAGAAAAAAATGTCATGAAAAACCTAGGGGTAAGACAGGAATAAAGACACAGACCTACTGGAGAACGGACTTGAGGATATGGGTAGGGGGAAGGGTGAGCTCTGACAGGGCGAGAGAGAGTCATGGACATATACACACTAACAAACGTAAGGTAGATAGCTAGTGGGAAGCAGCCGCATGGCACAGGGATATCAGCTTGGTGCTTTGTGACCACCTGGAGGGGTGGGATAGGGAGGGTGGGAGGGAGGGAGATGCAAGAGGGAAGAGATATGGGAACATATGTATTGTAAAGCAATTATACCCCAATAAAGATGTTAAAAAAAAAACAAAACAATGTTGGTTGTGGTTTTGTCATACATGACATTTATGATCTTAGGTAGCTTCACTCTATGTCTAATTTCTGGAGTTTTTATTTTTAACATGAATGGTTTTGAATTGTGTCGAAAGCTTTTTCTGCATCTATTAGGATTTTCATATTGTTTTATCCTTCAATTTGATAATAGGGTGTATCACATGGATTGATGTTTGTTTGTTGAAGAATCCTTCCATCCGTGGGAAAAATCTCACTTGATCTTGGTGTATGGTTGTTTTAAATTATTGTTGGATTCTCTCTGCTAGTTGTTGGTTGAGGATATTTGCATATATGTTTATCAGTGATAATGGCCAGTAATTACCTTTTATATTATATCTTTGTCTGGTTTTCCTATCAGGGTGATGGTTGCCTGTTAGATGAATTTGGGAGTCTTCTTCTGTCTGCAATTTCTCGGTAGAGTTTGAGAAGAATGGGTGTTATCTCTGCCCTAAAAGTTGGATAACATTTTCCTCAAGCCATTCACCTTGAAATTTGCTTTTTGAAAGATCTTAAGTCACAATTTAAATTTAATTACTTGTGATTGGTTGGTTTATCTTTTCTATTTCTCTCTGGTTCAGTCCTGGAAGGTTGTATTGTTGAAGGAATTTGTCCGTGTCTTCCAGATTATCCATTGTATAGACATATAGTGTTTCTAGGTGTCTCTTATGATCCTTTTTAATTCTGCATTGTTGGTTAATTTCTCGTTGTTTTATTTCAATTTTATTGATTTGAATCTTCATTGTTTCTTGATGAGTCTGGCCAAATAATTATTCATTTTCTTAATTTTCTAAATAACCAGCTTTTAGTTTCATTGATCTTTGCTATTGTTTCCTTAGTTTCTATTTCATACTTTTTGGGCTTGATTATACTCTAATCTTATTGGAGTATAATTGCTTTACAATTATACTGTGTTAATTACTGCTGAATAACAAAGGGTATCAGCTCTATGCATACCTAAATCTCCATTTCACCTCTAACATTTCGTTTCCTCCCCAGACTCCATATGTCCGCTCAATGGGTGGTCACAAAGCACCGAGCTGATTTCATTGTGCTATGCAGCTCCTTCCCACAAGCTATCTATTTTACATTGAATAGTTTACATATGTCAGTGCTACTCTTTCCTTTCATGTCTGCAAGTCCATTGTCTATGTCTGCATCTGTACTCCTGTCCTGGCCCTAAGTGTATCGCAACATTTTTTTCTGATGGTTTGTTTTAGATTCCATATATATGTGTTAGCATACAGTATGTTTTTTACTTTCTGACTTACCTCACAGTGTATGACAGTGGCTTACCTCACTGTGTATGACAGACTCTAGGTCCATCCACCTCACTACAAGTAACTATTTTCTTTCCTATAATGACTGAGTAATATTCCAGTGTATATATGTGACACATCTTCTTTATCCAATTCTCTTTTGATGGATACTTAGGTTGCTTCCATGTCCTGGCTATTGTAAATGGTGCTGCAAAATTCCTTGCATTACTTGACTCTTTTTGAATTATGGGTTTCACAGGATATATGGCAGCAGTGGCTCTCCTGGGTCATATGGTAGTAGTGAGTAGTGAATAGTGAGTAGTGAGTTTGAGCTTTTTAAGGAAAGCCCATACTGTTCTCCTTAGTGTCTGAATCACTTTACATTCCCACCAAGAGTGCAAGTTAGTTCCCTTTTCTCCACACCTTCTCCAGCATTTATGGTTTATAGCTATTTTGAGGATGGCAAGTCTGAGCAGTGTGTTGTGATACCTCATTTTCCTTTTGACTTGCATTTCTCAATATTCGTGATATAGAGCACCCTGTGTTTCTTTGCAATCTGTATATCTTCTTTGGAGAAAAGTCTATTTAGCTCTACTGCCCGTTTTTGGATGGGTTGTTTGCTTTTTTGGATACTGAGCTTCAGAAGCTGTTTGTATATTTTGGAGAGTAATTCTTTGTCAGTTGCATATCTTGCAAATATTTTCTCCCATTTTGAGCATTTTCTTTTTGTCTTCAGTATGGTCTCCTTTGCTGGTCCAAAGCTTTTAAGTTTTTCTAGGTCCCAATTGTTTATTTTCGTTTTCATTTCTGTTTCCCTAGGAGGTTGGTCAAAAGGATCTTACTCTGATTCCTGTCATAGAGTGTTCTGCCTAGGTTTTCCTCTAAGAATTTTAAAGGGTCTCGCCCTCCATATATGTCTTTAATCCATTTTGAGTGTAACTTTGTGTACAGTGTTAGGAAGTATTCTAATATCACTCTTTAACATGCAGCCATCCAGTTTTCCCAGCACCAATTATTGAGGGCCTGTCTTTTCCCCTTTATATATTTTTGCCTCCTTTATCCAAGATAAGATCACTGTACGTTCATGCATTTATTTGGGGTCTTTCTCTCCTGTTCAATTGATCTATATTACTATATGTGTGCTGGTACAATTCTGTGTTGATTACTATAACTTCGGAGTATAATCTGGACTCAGGGAGCCTGATTACCCCAGCTCCAGTTTTCTTTCTCAAGTTTGCTCTTGCTATTCGGGGTCTTTTCATTGGCATACAAATTGTGAAAGTTGGGATCACTGTGATGGTGGTTTTGTAGAATGAGTTTGGGTGTGTTCCTCCTTCTGCTATATTTTGGAAGAGTTTGAGGATATGTGTTAGCTCTAATCTAAATGTTTGATAGCATTCACCTGTGAAGCCATTTCTGGTCTGGGCTTTTGTTTGTTGGAAGTCATTTAATCAATGTCTCAATTTCAATGCTTGTGTTTGGTGTGTTTATATTTTCTATTTCTTTCTGTTTCAGTGTCAGGAGTTTGTGCTATTTCTAAGAATTTAGAAATTTGTCAATTTTATTGTCATATTGTTTCTTATTGTAGTCTCTCATGATACTTTGTATTTCTCCAGTGTCACTTGTTACTTCTCTTTTTTCACTTCTAATTCCATTGGGTTGACTCTTCTTTCTCTTTTTTTTAATAAGTTTTTAAATTTTATTTATTTATTTATGACTGTGTTGGGTCCTCGTTTCTGTGCAAGGGCTTTCTCTAGTTGCAGCAAGCGGGGGCCACTCTTTATTGCGGTGCACGGGCCTCTCACTTTCGTGGCCTCTCCTGTTGTGGAGCACAGGCTCCAGATGCGCAGGCTCAGTAATTGTGGCTCACAGGCCCAGCTGCTCCACGGCATGAGGGATCCTCCCAGACCAGGGATCAAACCCGTGTCCCCTGCATTGGCAGGCAGATTCTCAAGCACTGTGCCACCAGGGAAGCCTGACTCTTCTCTTTTTAATGATGAGCCTAGCTAATGGCTTATCAATTTTTTTTATCTTCTTAAAGAACCAGCTTTTCGTTTTATTGATCTTTGCTATGGTTTCCTTCATTTTTTTCATTTATTTCTGAGCTGACTTCTATGATTTCTTTCCTTCTTCTAACGTTGGGTTTTTCTATATATTTTTTTTCTCTAATTGCTTTAGGTATAAGGTTGGATTATTTGAGTTGTTTCTTGTTTCCTGAGGTAGAATTGTATTGCTATAAACTTCCCTCTTACAACTGCTTTTTCTGTATCCCATAGGTTTTTGGGTCATAGTGTTTTCATGGTCATTTGTTTCTTGGTGTTTTTTAATTTCTTCTTTGATTTCTATGGTGATCTCTTGGTTATTTAGTAGTCTATTGTTTGGTCTCCATGTGTTTTTTCTTTTTGCAGTTTTTTTTCCTGTAATTGATACAGGAACATCTCATAACGTTGAGGTCTGAAAAAATACTTGATACAAATTTAATTTTCTTAAATTGACCTAGGCTTGATTTGAAACCCAAGATATGATATATCCTGGAGAATGTTCCATGAGCACTTGATAAGAAAGTGTATTCTGTGTTTTTTAATGGAATGTCCTATATGTATCAATTAAATCCATCTTGTTTAATGTGTCTTTTAAAGTTTATGTTTCACTATTGGATCATCTGTCCATTTGTGAAAGTGGGGAGTTAAAGTCCCCTACTATGATCGTGCTACTGTTGATTTCCCCTTTTATGGCTGTAAGCATTTGGCTTATGTATTAAAGTGTTCCTATGTTGGGTGCATAAATATTTACAACTGTATATCTTCTTCTGGATTGATCCCTTTATCATTACATAGTGTCCTTCTTTGTCTCTTGTTATAGTCTTGGTTTTAAAGTCTATTTTGTCTGATATGAGAATTGCTACTCTAGCTTTCTTTTGATTTCTATTTTCATGGGGTATCTTTTTCCATCCCCTCACTTTCACTCTGTATGTGTCCCTACAACAGAAGTGGGTCTCCTGTAGACAGCATATATATTCATCTTGTTTTTTTATCCTTTCAGTCTTTTTGTTGGAGCATTTAATCCATTTACATTTAAGGTAGTTATCGATATGTATGTTCATATTACCATTTTCTTAATTGCTTTTGGTTTGTTATTAAGGTCTTCCCTTTCTCTTGTCTTTCCTAGTCAAGAGAAGTTCTTCTAACATTCACTGTAAAGATGGTTTGGTAGTGTTAAATTCTCTTAATTTTTCTTGTCTGCAAAAGTTTTTATTTCTCTGTCCAATCTGAAAGAGATCCTTGCCGGGTAGAGTAATCTTTTTTGTAGGTTCTTCCCTTTCATCACTTTAAATATGTCCTGCCACTCTCTACTGCCTTGCAAAACTTCTGCTGTAAGATTAGCTGTTAACATTATGGGCATTCCCTTTTATGGTATTTGTTGTTTTTCCATTGCTGCTTTTAATAATTTTTCTTTGTATTTAATTTTTGATAGATTGATAAATATGCATCTTGGTGTGTTTCTCCCTGGATTTAACTTTATAGGTCTCTGTGCTTTCTGTATTTGATTGGCTATTTCCTTTCCCATACTAGAGAAATTTTCAACTATCATCTCTTCACATGTTTTCTGTCCCTTTCTTTATCTCTTCTTCTTCTGGGATGCTATAATTGAAATATTGGTTCATTTAATGTTGTCCCAGAAATCTCTAAGACCGTCCTTTATTCTTTCCGTTCCTTTTTCTTTATGCTGCTCTATGGTAGTTATTTCCACTATTTTATCTTCCAGTTCTCTCATCAGTTCTTCTGCTTCATTTATTCTACTATTGATTCCTTCTAGAGAATTGTTTTTTTACATCTTTATTGGAGTATAATTGCTTTACAGTGGTGTGTTAGTTTCTGCTTTATAACAAAGTGAATCAGTTATACATATACATATGTTCCCATATCTCTTACCTCTTGCGTCTCCCTCCCTCTCACACTCCCTATCTCACCCCTCTAGGTGGTCACAAAGCACTTAACTGATCTCCCTGTGCTATGCAGTTACTTCCCACTAGCTATTTTACATTTGGTAGTGTATATAGGTCCATGCCACTCTCTCACTTTGTCACAGCTTAACCTTCCCCCTCCCCATATCCTCAAGTCCATGCTCTAGTAGGCCTGTGTCTTTATTTCTGTCTTACACCTAGGTTCTTCATGACCTTTTTGTTTTTTTCTTAGATTCCATATATATGTGTAAGCATACAGTACTTGTTTTTCTCTTTCTGACTTACTTCACTCTGTATCACAGACTCTAGGTCCATCCACCTCACTACAAATAGCTCAATTTAGTTTCTATTTATGGCTTAGTACTATTCCATTTTATATATGTGCCACATCTTCTTTATCCATTCATCTGTTGATGGACACTTAAGTTGGTGCCATGTCCTGCCTATTGTAAATAGAGCTGCAATGAACATTTTGATACATGACTCCTTTTGAATTATGGTTTTCTCAGGGTATATGCCCACTAGTGAGATTGCTGGTTCATATGGTAGTTCTAGTTGTAGATTTTTAAGAAACCTCCATACTGTTCTCCATAGTGGTTGTGTCAATTTACATTCCAACCAACAGTGCAAGAGTGTTCCCTTTTCTCCACACCCTCTCCAGCATTTGTTGTTTCCAGATTTTTAGATGACGGCCTTTCAGACCGGTGGGAGATGATACCACATTGTAGTTTTCATTTGCATTTCTCTAATGATTAATGATGTTGCACATTCTTTCATGTGTTTGTTGGCAGTCTGTATATCTTCTTTGGAGAAATGTCTATTTAGGTCTTCTGCTCATTATTGGATTTGGTTGTTTGCTTTTTTGTTATTGAGATGCATGAGCTGCTTGTAAATTTTGGAGATTAATCCTTTGTCAGTTGCTTCATTTGCAAATATTTTCTCCCATTCTGAGGGTTGTCCTTTGGTCTTGTTTATGGTTTCCTTTGCTGTTCAAAAGCTTTGAAGTTTCATTAGGTCCCATTTGTTTATTTTTGTTTTTATTTCCATTACTCTAGGAGGTGGGTCAGAAAGGATCTTGCTGTGGTTTATGTCATAGAGTGTTCTGCCATTGTTTTCCTCTAAGAGTTTGATAGTTTCAGGCCTTACATTTAGGTATTTATTCCATTTAGAGCTTATTTTTGTGTATGGTGTTAGGGAGTGATCTAATCTCATACTTTTACATGTAACTGTCCAGTTTTCCCAGCACCACTTATTGAAGAGGCTGTGTTATCACCACTGTACATCCCTGCCTCCTTTATCAAAGATGAGGTGATCATATGTGCGTGGGTTTATCTCTGGGCTTTCTATCCTTTTCCATTGATCTATATTTCTATTTTTGTGCCAGCGCCATACTGTCTTGATTACTGTAGATTTATAGTATAGCCTGCTCTCAGGGAGCCTGATTCCTCCAGCTCCATTTTTCGTTCTCAAGATTGCTTTGGCACTTCAGGGTCTTTTGTGTTTCCATACAGACTGTGAATTTTTTTGTTCTAGTTCTGTGAAAAATGCCAGTGGTAGTTTGATAGGGATTGCATTGAATCTGTAGACTGCTTTGGTAGTAGAGCAATTTTCACAATGTTGATTCTTACAATCCTAGAAAATGGTATATCTCTCCATCTATTTGTATCATCTTTAATTTTTTTCATCAGTGTCTTATAATTTTCTGCATACAGGTCTTTTGTCTCCTTAGGTAGGTTTATTCCTAGATATTTTATTCTTTTGGTTGCAATGGTATATGGGAGAGTTTTCTTATTTCCACTTTCAGATTTCTCATCACTGGTGTATAAGAATGCCAGAGTTTTCTTTGCATTAATTTGGTATCCTGTTACTTTACCAAATTCATTGATTACCTCTAGTAGTTTTCTGGTAGCATTTTTAGGATTCTGTATGTAGATTATCATGTCATCCTCAACAGTGACAACTTTACTTCTTCTTTTCCGATTTGGATTCCTTTTACTTCTTTTTCTTCTCTGATTGCTGTTGCTAAAACTTCCAAAACTATGTTGAATAAGAGTTGTTAGAGTGGGCAACCTTCTCTTGCTCCTGATCTTACTGGAAATTGTTTCAGTTTTTCACCATTGAGGACAATATTGGCTGTGGGTTTGTCATATATGGCCTTTATTATGTTGAGGAAAGTTCCTGCAATGCCTACTTCCATAGGATTTTTATCATAAATGAGTGTTGAATTTTTTCAAAAGCTTTCTCTGCATCTATTGACTTCATCATGTGGCTTTTCTCCTTCAACTTTTTAATATGGTGTATCACGTTGATTGCTATGCATATATTGAAGAATCCTTGCATTCCTGGGATAAACCCCACTTGATCATGGTGTATGATCCTTTTAATGTGCTGTTGGATTCGGTTTGCTAGTACAGGGGTGGGTTAGGGAGGGTGGGAGGGAGGGAGACACAGGAGGGAAGAGATATGGGGACATGTGTATATGTATAATTGATTCACTTTTTAATAAATCAGAGACTAACACACCATTGTAAAGCAATTATACTCCAATAAAGATGTTAAAAAATAACAAAAAAAATAGGCAGAAGGGCTAACTACAAATTTCTCCAGAGAAGATATACAGATGACCAACAAACACATAAAAGTTTGCTCAATATCACTAATCATTAGAGAAATGCAAATCAAAACTTCAGTGAGGTATCACCTCACAACAGTCAGAATGGCCATCATGAAAAAACCTACAAACAATAAATGCTGGAGAGGGTGTGGAGAAAAGGGAGCCCTCTTGCACTGTTTGTGGGAATGTAAATTGATACAGTGACTATGGAGAAGAGTATGCCGGTTCCTTAAAATACTAAACATAGAAATAACATACGACCCAGCAATCTCACTACTGGGCATATAACCTGAGAAAACCATAATTCAAAAAGAGTCATGTACCACATGTTCATTGCAGCTCTATATACAAGAGCCAAACGTGGAAGCAATCTAAGTGTCCATAGACAGATGAATGGATAAAAAACACATGGCACATACATACAACAGAATATTACTCAGCCATAAAAAGAAACGAAATTCAGTTATTTGTAGTGAGGTGGTTGGACATAGAGTCTGTCATACACAGTGAAGTAAGTCAGAAAGAAAGAAACAAATACGATATACTAATATGTATATATGGAATCTAAAAAAAATGGTTCTGAAGAACCTAGGGGCAAGACAGGAATAATGACGCAGGCATAGAGAATGGACTTGAGGACATGGGGAGGAGGAAGTGTAAGCTGGGTTAAGTGAGAGAGTGGCATGGATATATATATACACCACCGAGTGTAAAACAGATAGCTAGTGGGAAGCAGCCACATAGCACAGGAAGATCAGCTTTGTGCTTTAGATCCAACTAGAGGAGCGGGATAGGGAGTGTGGGAGGGAGATGCAGTAATGCGGAGATATGGGGATATATGCATACGTATAGCTGGATCACTTTGTTATACAGCAGAAGCTAATACATTGTTTTAAAGCGATTATACTCCCCAAAATCTGTTTAAGAAAAAATTTTGCATTGAAGCCATTGAGTTGACACACATGATGTGTGACTTGAGGTTATTAATTTGGTACTGATTTATAACTCTTAAGATTTCCCTTTAGCATTTTGAGTCTTTAATTTGCATTTAAAACCACATGATATAGAGTAAGACGCTTCCCATTTGGGGGAAGTGAACAAAACAGAACAAACAAACGTAAGCCTGCTGCCCATGTCTTAAAGGCCAAAATAAATGATATGGTTATTTTCTTGGTAAAACACATTCTGACATGTGTCACTTAATATATTTGCCGTGATTTACCTGTGATATTCAAATAACAAGTCCTTTCACTCATGTATTCAATGAGTGTTTATTGAGCATCTATTATGAACCAGGCAGCAGGGCTGGAGCTGGGGATACAGCAAAGACACACAGACAATGCCTCCCTGCCCTTGCAGACCTCACTGCACACCGTGTAGTGATGACAAAAGATATTAAAAGCTAAATAAGTATAACATTCAACTTGCATAATATTAGTGTCAATGCACATGTAACACTTTCTCAAGGCAAAATCCTCCTGTGTGTTCTATAGGGAAAAAATGTACAACCCTACAACAGTGAGTCAGAGCTGCATCTCCATTTTCTCTGGCCTGGCCAGGATCTCATCCCAGAGGCTTTCCCCTCACCTTAATAGCACCAAAGGTGTATTTTGAGTTCCATGTGTGAGCAGCATCTCAGGTGAACTCTGCAGCAACACTGAACATGTGATCCAGCCCACCATGAAATGCATCCAGCCCCATGCTCTCCCTGAGGGTGAGATTCAAAGAAGACCCTCCAGTGCAGATGAATCACAACCCCGTTGTGGATCATCCAGTCACTGGAGGGGTCCCTGTACCACCTGTATGCCAAGGAGCCTGGTCTCAGCGGGAGGGGCAGGCTACCCAGCAGCCGGAAGAGACACTATCGTGGTAATGTACACTGCACTTTGAAACTGGGAGTGATATAGATGTCAAACTCCCCTCCACCCCAGGGACCAGAGTCAACACACGCGTATCCATCTATGTATCCACGAGCATACCCTGAGGCAGCACGGCTTATAAGAAGAAATACAGGCAGTTCTGGACTTCTTCCCCGTTCTTGGCACCGAACTTGTAAAACCCTCAGAATTTCCAAACTGATGAAGATCAAACTGTCTTTTATTATGCATAACAGGCCCATTCGTGTCACACCTGAGTTTATGTTAATGCGGTGATTTGGAAAGCCCTGAAGCCTGGGTGCTGGTTGCCCAGGGAACCAAGGTGTGATTGGATGTTCAGCCCCACCTCCACTTCTGGGAAGGGATGAGGGACAGGGGTCAACTTAATCTCCAACCTAAGGGTCCAGTATTTAATCAATCGTGCCTATGTGATAAATCCTCGATTAGAAAAACAAAGGGGTGGGGGTGGGGGTCTCCAGAGAGATTCAGCTTTGTGGAAGTGCAGAAGTATGTGTGCGGTTGGATGGAGCACATGGAGAGGCCTGCAGGCCCCCTCATTTCTTCCATCTGGCTCTTCCTGGGCTATATCCTTGGTATTGATAATTTGTTACCTAGTAAGAAAAATGTTCAGTGGCTCCAGCCAATTAATCCAACAGGAGGAGGGATCTATGGGAATCTCCTGTCTATCAGAAGTACAGGTGACAACCTGGATTTGTATATGAAATTGGGGCAGGGAGGGGGGAAAGTCTTGTGGGACTGAGTCTGTAACCTGGAGATCTGAAGCCATCAGCAGGGAGACAGCTTCAGAACTGAGTTCCTCTGTAGGACATCCATCTGGTGTCACAGAATTGCTTGCTTAGGAAGAGCTCACACACTGGTGGCTAGAAGGGTCAGACGTGGGAGTACTGCATGAAATATTTTTTTTATATCTTTATTAGTGTATAATTGCTTTACAACGGTGTGTTAGCTCTGCTTTATAAAAATGTGAATCAGTTATACATATACACATGTTCGCATATCTCTTCCCTCTTGCATCTCCGTCCCTACGACCATACGAATCCCACCCCTGTAGGTCGTCACAAAGCACCGAACTGATCTCCCTGTGCTATGCAGCTGCTTCGCACTAGCTATCTATTTTATGTTTGGTACTGTATATATGTCCATGCCACTCTCTCACTTTGTCACAGCTTACCATTCCCCCACCCCATATCCTCAAGTCCATTCTCTAGTAGGTCTGGGTCTTTTTTCCCATCTTATCCCTAGGTCCTTCATGACATTTTTTTCTTAAATTCCATATATATGTGTTACCATATGGTATTTGTCTTTCTCTTTCTGACTTACTTCACTCTGTATCACAGACTCTAGGTCCATCTACCTCATTACAAATAGCTCAATTTCGTTTCTTCTTATGGCTGAGCATGATTCCATTGTATATATGTGCCACATCTTCTTTAACCATTCACCCAATGATGGACACTTAGGTTGTTTCCCTCTACTTGCTATTGTAAATAGAGCTGCAATGAACATTTTGGTACGACATTACATTTAGGTCTTTTTCATGTCAATCCATTTTCAGTTGATTTTTGTGTATGGTATTAGGGAGTGTTCTAATTTAATTCTTTTACATGTAGCTGTCCTGTTTTCCCAGCATTGCTTATTGACGAGGCTATCTTTTCTCCATTGTATATTCTTGACTCGTTTATCAAGTTAAGGTGACCATATGTGTGTGGGTTTATCTCTGGGTTTTCTGTCCTGTTCCATTGATTTATATTTCTATTTTTGTGTCAATACTATACTGTCTTGATTAATGTAGCTTTGTAGTATAGCCTGAAGTCGGAAACCCTGATTCCCCCAGCTCCATTTTTCTTTCTCAATATTGCTTCAGCTCTTCAGGATCTTTTGTGTTTCCATATAAATTGTGAAAATTTTTGTTCTTCTGTGAAAAATGCCATTGGTAGTTTGAAGGGAATGGATTGAATCTGTAGACTGCTTTGGGTAGTACAATCATTTTCACATTGTTGATTCTTCCAAGCCAGGAACATGGTATATCTCTGCATCTATTTGCATCATCTTTAATTTCTTTCAGCAGTATCTTTTAGTTTTCTGTGTACAGGTCTTTTGTCTCCTTATGTAGGTTTATTCCTAGGTAGTTTATTCTTTGTGTTTCAATGGTAAATGGGAGAGTTTCCTTAATTTCTCTTTCAGATTTTTCATCATTCGTGTATAGGAATGCAAGAGATTTCTGCACATTAATTTTGTATCCTGCTACTTTACCAAATTCCTTCATTAGGTCTGGTAGTTTTCTGGTAGCATCTTCAGGATTCTCTGTGTATACTATCTTGTCATCTGCCAACAGTGAGAGTTTTACTTCTTTTCCAATTTAGATTCCTTTTATGTCTTTTTCTTCTTCTCTGATTGCTGTGGCTAAAACTTCCAAAACTATGTTAAATAATAGTGGTGAGGGTGGGCAACCTTGTATTGTTCCTGATCTTAGAGGAAATGGTTTCAATTTTTCACCTTTGAGAATGATGTTGGCTGTGGGTTTTTCATAGATGGACTTTATTATGTTGAGGTAAGTTCCCTCTATGCTTACTTTCTGGAGGGTTTTTATCATAAATCGGTGTTGAATTTTATCAAAAGCTTTTCCTGCATATATTGAGATTATCATATAGTTTTTATCCTTTGCTTTGTTAATATGGTATATCACACTGATTGATTTGCATATATTGAAGAATTCTTGCATTCCTGGGATAAACCCCACTTGATCATGGTATATGAGCCTTTTAATTTGCTGTTGGATTCTGTTTGCTAGTGTTTTGTTTAGGATATTTGCAGCTATGTTCATCAATGTATTGGCCTGTAAGGTGTGTGTATGTGTGTGTGTTTGTGTGTGTGTGTGTGTGTGTGTGTGAAATATCCGTATCTGGTTTGGTATCAGGGTGATGAAGGCCTCATCATCATCAGTTTGGAAGTGTCTCCACCTCTGCAGTTTTTTTGAATACTTTCAAAAGGTTACGTGTTAACTCTTCTTTAAATATTTGGTAGAATTCACGTATTAAACCAACCAGTCCTGGACATTTGTTTCTTGGGGTTTTTTAAATTACTGATTCAATTTCAGTATTAGTAATTGGTCATATTTTCTATTTCTTCCTTGTTAGTCTTGGGAGATTGTACCTTTCAAAGAATTTCTCCATTTTTTTTAGGTTTTCCATTTTATTGGTGTACAGCTGCCTGTAGTAGTCTCTTATGATCCTTAGTATTTCTGTAGTGTCAGTTGTAACTTCTTTTAATTTCCAATTTTATTGATTTGGGCACTCTCCCTTTTTCTCTTGTTGAGTCTGCCTAGAATTTATCAATTTTGTTTATCTTTTCATAGAACAAGCTTTTAGTTTCATAAATCTTTTCTACTGTTTTTTAATTTCTATTTTATTTATTTCTCCTCTGATTTTTATGACTTCTTTAGTGGTATATAGTTTAGCCTCCACAACTTCATAGTATTTTGAAGGGTTGGGTTTTTTTCTTGTTGTTGATTTCTAATTTTACAGTGTTGTGATCATCAAAGGTACTTGAGATGATTTTAATTTTTGTAAATTTACCAAGGCTTGTTTTGTGATCTAGCCTGTGATCCATCCTGGAGAATATTACATGTACACTTGAAAAGAATGCATATTCTGCTGCTTTCAGATGGAATGCTCTATAAACATTAAGTCCATTTGGTCTAGTGTGTTATTTAAGTCCTGTGTTTCCTTATTGATTTTCTGTCTGGATGATCTGTCCTTTGATGTAAGTGGGGTGTTGAAGTCCCCTACTATTATGGTGTTACTGTCAATTTCCCCTTTTGTATTTGTTAATATTTTCTTTACATACTGAGGTGTTCTTACGTTGGGTGCATTTATATTTAAAATTGCTATATTTTATTCTTGGATTGGTCCCTTGATCATTGTGTAGTGGTCTTCTTTCTCTCTTATAACAGTCTTTATTTTAGAGTCTGTTTTGTCTGATATAAGTATTGCTACTCTAGCTTTCTCTATATTTCCATTTGCATGGAATAACTTTTTCCATCCCTTCACTGTCAATCTGTGTGTGTCTTTAGATCTGAAGTGAGTCTCTTGTAAGCAGTCTATATGGGTCCTGTATTTTTATACATCACCCACTCTATGTCTTTTGGTTGGAGCATTTATTCCATTTATATTTAAGGTAATTATCAATATGTTCTTATAGCCATATTGTTCATTGTTTTGGGGTTGTTTTGAAGGTCTTCCCCCCACTCTTTTTCTTTTGTTCTTTTAGCTTGAGATTTGATGATTAACTTTAGTGATATGTTTGGATATCTTTTTCTCTTTTGTGTGTATATCTATTATAGGTTTTTCTGGTTTGTGGTTATCATGGGTATTTGTATAGAAGACTATATACATACATGGTTGTTTAAAGCTGCTGGATTCTTAATTTCAAATGCATTTTGAATACCCTATATTCGTACTCTCTTCCTTCCATGATTACTGTTTTTGATATCATATTTTACATCTAATTGTTTTTGTATCCCTTAATTGCTTATTGTAGATACAGATTATTTTAAAAGTTTTGTCTTTTAACTTTTTAACCTTTTAACTAGCTCTGTGTGTGCATGATTTCGTACCTTTACTGTATGCTTGCCATTACTGGGGAGTTTTTCCTTCCATAGTTTTCTTGTTTCCTGCTGTGGCTTTTCCTTTTCTTTTCTTTCTTTCTTTTTTTTTTTTTCTAGAGGAAGTATTTTCAAATTTGTTGTAAATCACGTTTGGTGGTGGTGAACTCTTTTAGGTTTTGAGTGTCTGTAAAATTTGTTTATTTCTCCATCCAATCCGAATGAGAGCCATGCTGTTTAGAGTATTCTTGGTTGTAGCTTTTCCCCTTCCATTACTTTGAATATATGATTACAGTCCCTTCTGGCCTGCAGAGTTTCTGCTGAAGAATCAGCTGATAGCCTAACAGGAGTTGCCTGGTATGTTATTTGCTGCTTTTCCCATACTGCTTGTAATATTCCCTCTTTATCTTTATTTTTTTCATTTTGATTGCTATGTGTCTTGGTGTGTTCCTCTTTGGGTTAATCCTGTATGAGACTCTCTGTGTTTTCTGGACTTGGTTGACTGCTTTCCTAGGTCTAGGAGATTTTCAGCTATTAGCTCTTCATATATTTTCTCAAGGACTTTCTCATTCAATTCTCTTTCTGGGACCCCTATAATGCAAATATTAGTGCCCTTGATGTTGTCTCAGATAACTCTTAAACTGTCCTCATTTCTTTTTATTATTTTTTCTTTTTTTTTTTTTCTGTTCAGTGGCAGTGATTTCCACTATTCTATCTTCCAGCTCACTGGTCCCTCCCTCTGAGTCATTTAGTCAACTATTGATTCCTTCTAGTGTATTTTTCATTTCAGTTATTGTATTCTGCATCTCTGTCAGGTTGTTATTTATATTTTCTACCTCTTTTTTAAATCCTTCTAACTGCTTACTCTGTGTATCCATTCTCCTACCGAGTTCTTTGATAATTTTTACTATCATTACTCTGAATTCTTGCTCAGTTAGATTACATAACTCCACTGCACTTAGTTCTTTTTCTGGGGGGTTAATCTTGATCAATAATCTGGAAATTATGCATTTGCTCCCTCATTTTGTCTAAGGTTCTATTGGCATTTTTCTGTATGTTGTAGGGTATTTACGTTTCTTGGAGAAGTGGCAATCTGTAGGAGACATCCTATTCCTGCCAGCAGTTTACTTTCCTCTCATTGCTTGAGGTATATGCTCCAGGGGTTCCCCGTCAAAGGGCTGCATGGTCCCTCTTTCATGGTTAGCTGACCATGTCAATGGTCTTGTAGGCTTGCTTGGCCCCTGGTCCTGCCTTATGTGGATGCTATTGCCTACAGTTTGGTGGGGCCTTGTCATGAGGTGGCTGGTTGCCGAATCCTAGGGGCCCCTGGAGCTAGTGCTGGTCTATTTGTTGGTGAAGCAGGGTCCTGACTGGGACCCTGGGGCTTTTGCCCACCCAGTGACAGGTGAATGCAGACCCTGGGGTTACTACCAGACTACTGACAGTCAGAGGTGGTTCCTGGAGTCTGGCTGTATGGCCCAGGGATCCTAGAGCTCATTTCAGATCATGGTGGGGGACGTGGGGAGGGAAGATTTCTGATACTGTTGGGTATGGGGCCCAGGATGTCAGAATGATTGTTTTTGGCCTGTTTGTGGGCAGCGCCAGGGCCCAGCTGGTCAGAGTAGGGTCTGGCATGCATTGCAGGATCATAGTTTTTTTGCTTCTCATGACTGCTCTCTGGTGGGTGAGGCTGATCTAGATGTTTTGCCATTATTGAGGGTACCATATTAATGTCTCCAAACATTATTGTATTATTGTTTATTTCTCTTAGTGTTTGCTTTATACATTTATGTGTCCCACACATTTTCAGCTGTTGGTTGCATAAATATTTATAATTGTTTTATCTTCTTAATGGATTAACGCTCATTATCATAATGAAATTCCTTGTCTGTCATTTTTAGTTTAAACTCCATTTTATCTGATATAAATATGGCTAACACTTCTGCCTCTTCCTCTTCCTCCCCCTCCTATCCCTCCTTCTCATTTGTCTTCTCTTTGTTTCAGGTTCCCTTTGCTTGAAATGTCTTTTACCATCTCTTCACTATTGGTCTGTGTCTATTTTAGATATTGTATTATTGGAACTTATGGTTTATTCATTCAGCCATTCTAGGTCTATGTACTGATAAGTAAGGACTTCTTTTTTTTACATCTTTATTGGAGTATAATTGCTTTACAATGGTGTGTTAGTTTCTGCTTTATAACAAAGTGAATCAGTTATACATATACATATGTTCCCATATCTCTTCCCTCTTGCGTCTCCCTCCCTCCCACCCTCCCTATCCCACCTCCCTAGGTGGTCACAAAGCACTGAGCTGATCTCCCTCTGCTATGCAGCTGCTTCCCACTAGCTATCTATTTCACGTTTGGTAGTGTATATGTTCATTGTGGCTCATAATTCCTGCAGTCTTTTCGTCCCTTTTCAATTTTTTTTCCTTTTTACTCCTGTGACCTCCTATCTTCCATGTCATTGATTTTTCTGTAAATCTCTACTGAATTCTTCAGTTATTTTATTTTTCAACTCAGAGCTTTCTGTTTGCCTTCTTTGATGTTTGCTATTTCCGCATTGAAGTTTTTATCTTCAGTCATCATTTTCCTAATTTTGTTTCACAGTCAGTATGTTTTTTCTTGTAGTTCACCAAACTTCCTTAAGTGAGTTACCCTGAATTTGTCTGACAGTTCACAGTTTTTCTTTTCTTTTGGGTCAGTTATTAGTGTTTTATTTGATGTCACATTTACCTGATTTCTGTGAACCTTTCTTTCTTATGTTGTTACCTGTACATTTGAGTAATGGAACTCCTCTTCCAGACTTTACAGGTTTACTCTGGCAGAGAGGGTTTTTCACCAGTCAGCTCAGTTTGGTTTTCTGGGTTTGGTTTTCTGAAAATCATTTCTGGGAAAGTCCTTGGGCAGGTGGGTCCTGTTCTTATTGTTTATTTGGGAGATGAACAATTCTTCAAGCTCTGAGAATGGGATGGAGGGATGCGACCCTGGCTTAGAACAGTTAGGCTTCCTGTTTCTCTATGCAGATTAAGCTATAGAGTACACTACACATTTGCCTAGGATCTCTGGTCAGGCTTACTACATGGTCAGGATTGGGTACTCTTTTCAGTAGTAGATGAAGTTATGAATTAGCTTCTTTGCCATGACAGGCAGCAAGGTGTATCCCAGGACCTGCACAGCTCATTGTCTGCGGACCCAAGTCAGCCATTAGTGTGCACTAAATTCCCTGGTCAGGCCATACTCTCTATTCAAGTGTCACTAAACATAGGCTGTTGCATGGGCTTTGCAGCTTCCCATGTGATCTGGTTTGGTCTCCAGTCTGGACATGCTGACAGCTGTGTTCTACAAAAAACGGGGTTACAGGTTAGATTCCCTGCAGTGGGAGAAGCCGCTCTAAAACCAGCAGCTCTTGTTTTCTTATCCCATGCCAACCCACATTCTAGTTCCCTGGCCAAACTGGGCCACTGGCTTTGTTCTCTAAACCATGTTTTTGTCTGCAATACTCTCACTACAGTGCTGCTGAGCCCCCTTTCAGGCCTTTTTGTCAGGACTTCTGGTGAGATGGAACTGAAAGGCATTCTCCATAGGGGTTGTGGCTATGTTCCAGCCCCCTTGCCTGGGTGGGAAGAGGAGGTGCTGCTTCAGGCATATCTCAATTTCCAAAACAGCCTCACTGGTTGGGAGGGGCTGGGGATTACACTCAGCCCTAGCTATGAATTAACCCCCTACCTGTCTGTAGCAGGGGACACCTCCATGGCTGATACAGACTTTAATCTGGGAGTAATCAGCTCTGCCCTCCTGCCTTTTAGCTTGAACATCCCTGGACTGCATAGCTTCCAGTTATCACTGACCCTTCTGGTCATGGGACTTGAAAGCACTTTCCACAGTGGGTGGTGCTTTGACTCAGCACCTTGCCTGGGCAAAGACAAACTGGTATCTAGGACAGGCAAATCTAGTTTGTGGATCCTAATCAGGCAGATATGCACCCCACCAAGTTACCTGCCAAGAACGTGCCAACTTAGTTCTGCGGATGAGAAAATCAGTGGTTGAGACTGACTGGATGCTGCAGGCGTAAACTCAGCCTGCCAAAACTCACATGCTGGTTTTTTCAAGTCCCTGCTCTATCACGGTCAGATACCCAATGGTTGTGCCCAAAAAAACTCTACATTGCCCACAGTGTGAGCTCAGATTACAGGTTCCCACAAAGCAACCCACAATGCTGAGGATAATGCTAATTGTCCCTCCTGGGTTCTTTCTTCCCAATGGGGTAACCAACCAGAGGGTCAGAGGAACCTCTTCACATGGTGCTGCGTTTGACTGGGGGAAGTTTCCTCTTACCCTCTTAATGTGCTCTGTCTTGGTCTCAGATGCAGGGGTGTGCTTTAGGCTCACCTCCCCCCCCCCCCATATTTTAGGATTCTCTCCATGTTGTCTTGTTCAGAATGGTTGTTAATTTTCCCAGTGTGGGGGAGCAAACTCAGGAAAGACCCATGTCCCAATCTTGGTGACATCATCTCACCTTCTGACTAAATTTTGAGGAACTTCTACTCATTCCCACACCAGCTACACAATTTTACATTTCCCTAAGCAATTTACAAGAGTTCTGATCTCTCCAAAACTTCATCTTATTGTTATTTTGCCTATTTCATTTTTGGCCTAGCTGGTATGAAAAGGTACCTCATGATTCTGATTTGCATTTCCCTAGCGATTACTAAAGTTTCATTTCCTACCTTATTACATATCTTCTTTGGAAAAGTGTCTATTCACTTTCTTTCCCAAAATTTTTACTGTTGTCTTTTTGTTGTTGAGTTGTAAGAGTTCTTTGTATATTTTGGTTAGTATAACCTTATGCAACATATGATTAAGAAATATTTTCTCTCATTTTATAATTAGCTTTTCATTTTCTAGAAAATGTTCTTTGATGTAAACTTTTGTAAATTTAGTTGTTCCAATAGAGGGGCTGACTCTCGGCATTTTCCAACCATTGTTCACAATATTTCTCTTGACTTCTATTGTTTAGTGATGTATCTGGACACTCAAGACAAATATTAGTTTTCTTCTAGGTTGTTCAACCAAAAAACAAAAATTTGCTGCTTTGTTTACGTAGACTTAGGTAAACACAATTTTTGGTTATCAAAAAATAATTGGATAAGACACTGAAACTCCATATACAGATATCCCTTACTAAGGTCATCTAAGACTAAAGAAATGCATAGTTTTTAAAGCCTTGGCAGAAGTTACACTACAGCTATCTTCTAAAACACCTACTTTAAAAGAAAAAAATAAGGTGTGAACCAATCTCTGGCTGAATAAAATGACTTCTGCCAGTCAGTCAGGGGGTGGTATCCTTTACCCCACACCCCACCCACTTATTTAAATGGTACAGTAATTACCTATGTTTCCAAGGCCTGAGAAATCAGCCATTCACAATTATCTTTTCAGTTGATTATTGTCATATGAAGTCACATTAAGTTAAAAGAATACACAGAGACAGTTAAATTAGTCATTACATATTTACTGAACCTTTAACAGAGCAGATGAAATAAAATTCATATTTATGAAAAATCTACAAAATGTCTTTGAATTGCAAAATAAGACTCTCATTAATTTTTTATCTTCAGGAAAAATGTAAGCTGTAAAAATAAAGCAGTGTATTAGCACTTTTCAGTTTTTCATTTACAGTTTGAAAGAGGTAGGTAATTCTGCAACACCTGAGAAATGTATGGTGATAGCCAACTGTAATAAAAGTTTCAAAAGTAACTAAAAAAAATTGGTCTCATAACCACAAAATGTCTTCCTACACATCTCAAAATAAAATGGTCATTTATTCTACACCCACATTTTTTCTACACCTTGGTATCCACTGCCACTATAGATTTTACAACTCTAGAAGATTCCACAAAATGATGCGACAAGCACAATTCAACTCTTCACAACCTTTAAACTTTTCATCATCCAGCTAAAGTGTTTTCAAACAAGGGTTGAGGAAAAAAAGGGTCATATAATAACAATTAACCAGAGGAAGATTTCTGAAGGGAAACCAAATACGTCCCAAACAGAACCCAGAACCTTTGTATATCTCTGTATTATTTCACACAATTATCTAATATACCTAGCTACACCCAAAACAGTAGATTTAAATGTTGTCAACCACATTGCTTTCAGCCCAAGATTTACTTTCCACAGAAAACAAGTGCCACGAAGTTGTGTGTGCCACACAACTACCTTAACATTAAATGTCAGGATCTTACATGCAGCAGGGTTCTGGTGAAATATGATCACATTAGTTTTAAGGTAAATTCTTACTTCTAACATACATGTTCATTTCCTCTCATAGAAGTGAGTCCAATATTTAACTCAGTAACTAAAGGAGATATTTATAAAAATTTGTTAAAGAACTTTATCTGCTTTTGTTAATTTTGGTAGGGTAGTTAGTCAGTTTTCATGTACTTTGTTTTGCTTTCATGTACTGTCTGGACCCTTGATCATCAAGGTCAGTGATGGAACTTTGTAAGTATCTCACATCTGGGGCTCTCTTTCCCATTATATAATTAAATTTTGAATCCATTTTAGATCATAAATGTGACAGGAACATATAAATAAGATTATTCAGCTGTTAGATATCAAACTAACAAAGTTAAATAAAGAACAAACTTCAGAAAACTTCCCCCTTCTAAATGCAAAGATCTAAATACTATTTTTTTTCTTCAATCATCTGTTCCAACCTGTAACTAAATACAAATATTTTTAATTCACATTCAACCTGTCTGTCCAACAACTTGCCTGAATATAATGCCTTCTCTACAAATGACATCTTCATTTACATATTCTGCCACAACTTTGAAGGAGTCAAAACTTGCAGTTATCTCAGTTTAAGTGATAAAAATATTATCAAAAACGAATCCGAATCAAATATGCTGTGTTTCTTCATATCACATACTGGCATTTAAATGAGCTACTAGACAAAAGTAATCATCTTTATATTCTTTTACATTAATGAACTAGAGTTTAAATTAGTATTAGTTTTTACAAAAAGGAACCATTATCAGACAAGTGTCAATTTAATTCTGATAAATATATGCAAGAGGCAGGGAGAAGGCAATGAGCAGATGAACCAATACATTCAAAGGAGAAGGCAATGAACACATACAGTCCAATGAAGGAAAAAGAAGGCAGATGTGTATAATACAGCTGTGGAAAAATGTATACATTAAAACAATGCCTAACTGCTAAACTGCTAAGCAGCCTCCTGTACCATGTAGTCCAACAGCTAAGAAAATACAGATACGGTAGAAAAAGTAAGAAAATTTTCATCACAAAAGGAAGAGGAACTACTATAGAAAAGTTATATGCAAAATATATCTCTCATGAAGTGATCACACTTCATCTTAGTCAACTGAATCAATGCCCAGAAAAGATCACGTGGAGAGGATCTTTTAAGCTGCATTTTGTTTCATTTGTTCCTTTGGGCTTAGCCTTCAGGTTGCCTCCTGGAGCTCTTTTAGAGGAGGTGTTCAGCTCTTTCTTAGAATCAAGAGCAGTGCAGGGCTGTATCACAGGTGTTGCTGAATCTACATCCGCTGCTTTTACAGAGACCTGCTCTTTCAGGATTTCCACCTTCTCACTGAGCTCATTTCTTTCCATCTGAAGAGCTCTGCACAGCTTCTCTAATCGTTCCAGTTTTATTTGAAAGGGCTTGTACTCTTTATCACGGACAGTTTTCTGGGGAAAAAAAGACAAAATTTATGGAAGCTTCATATTTGGAAACACAAGTTAGGTTATTATGTACAAAACTAAGTTATCTGAGCCAATCTGTAAACTACTTTTTATCATTTCTTGAACACCACTATATTTAAATAGTTACAACTATTCGGGAGCAATGCAAAAATTAAATTCTCTTGTATTTCTTGAAAGCAAGCAAAATCCACTTCTTGACTTAATAAGTACTAAGTAGACTTAATAAAGTATTATGGAAATTCAGGATCTTAATTTAAAATGCTATAAGTAAGAAGATGAAAGTTCTTATTTCTACAAGTTTTCTTTCCTTCCACCACTTTTGAGTTCCAATATTTTCTCTTGTGAAATATTATACATTACTCTTATCAAGTATATTAAAGTGAGAAAATTACTAACTGCAAATGAAATACATTTCAACTTTATTTACAGCAAACCAGACAAACAGTACAGTGTTGCCTTTTGTAAAATAATAAGTCAAGGTAGAAAAGCAGCTGAGTTTGTGCTCTCTCCATAAAAAATATAAAGAAAGTTGTGTTTTCTGAAGAGCAGAGTCTCTCAGGTTGCAGCCTTCCAACGAGAGCATCAGTATTACCATAATACTTGAAAGAAATGCAAATTCTTGGACCACACCAGATATCTAACTAATTAACTATGGGGGCAACAGCACACCAGGTTTAACAAGTTTATTCTGCAAAAGTTCAAGTTTGCTATGGAACAAAGCCAAACCCAGATACTTTATAGCTGTCTACACCACAAACATGAGCTAACTGATTAAGAAAAAAAGTTTAAACGCCTCTCTCACAACAATCTAAATCACTGTATTAAAGAGAACATATAATCAAACCTACAGTTACCTAGCAAACCTTCATAAGTTATAGCCTGCATTAATACTGAAATAAATGAGCATTTTCTATTCAGTCATGTAAAATCTTCTCACCTCTTCAGCCATTTGCAGAAGTACTTTATTATTATTTTCCCATTTGGTACGCCATATTATCATTTCTTTTTCCAGTTTTTTAATTTTCTTTGTCATCTGTGAACCAACAAAATTGCAAATTTAAATTCTAAACTGCCTGACCCACCACAAAAACATTTTATAATGTTCTTCTAATCCCTCAACACTCACTGTACTTGTCTCACATGGCTGATAGCTATTTATATCTTTATAAAAGTGGCTGTGATGGTCTGTTACATGCAGAGCTAACAGAAGTCCCTATGGTAGAGCAGTAGGAACCAAAGTTGAGAGCTGCATATTATGAGAAAAACATATTTGATCTCCTCAGTTTCACAGGAAGCAGCAGCACATGGAAACTTCAGATACCACATTCTGAACTCTCAATTAGGGTTGGAGTGCAATTCATTCCAGCTAGAGGTAACAAGAGATGAGAACTCCTTCTCCCCAAGTTGTATGAAAAAAGTGTCCATGTTCTCAAGTAACTCATCAGATTCTTGGAAGGACAGAGATTCACAGCCCCCAACAGATTTAAGAATCATCAGACATATTAGTATCAGAACTAGAGGCAGGATAACAAGTGATCAGGAAAAAAAACTTTAATTATTAAATCCTTAGCTTTAATCATCCTCACAACTCACAAGACAGTTTTATTTCAGACTTTGTTAAAGATAAAATGATTCAAAAAATGACGTCCCATGCTACAAGATCTCAGTTCTCAGAAATTCAGAATAAGATTCAGGTATGCTGGTCTATCACCCTTGTTTCTAAGAATACTTTATTGCTGGTCTGCACATTAGGTCTTTTCTAGGTAGAGATATTGAGTCAGGCACTGTTGAGGGAAACAAGGATAAGACAGAGCCAATGCCGTGTGCCACGGTATTTTAATTACCCACAAAATACCACCATGCAGTGAGACAAAGACTATGTGGCTTGAGTGCTGATCTGTAGTAACCTCTACAGCCACTAGCAGAGAGGAATGTGTTCCAGTCCAAAGGATTCTCCAGCAGGATAACAAATTTGGGAGTCCCCGTCTTAAACTGTCCTTCATCAAAAGCATACATGTGTTGGAGTCCAGCTGACACTTCCACTGTGTCCCTCGACCAAAGCCTCAACTGAGAGGACTGTCACTGAATTCTCCACATTACTGGGTCTAAAAATACCTGAAGGTGGTAAACAGAGCACTTAACATCGCCAAGCACTGTTTGAAATACAGCAGATACATTTATTACTTTCATTTTTAAGAATAAAGGAACAAAAAGGAATAGAAAGGTTAAACAACTGGCCCATGGTCTATGATAAATGACAACAATTATTGATCCAAGAAATGTGACTGCCAGGCATGTGCTCTAAACCACTATGTTTGTTAAGATTTAATAATAATCATGACTAATACCTATTGAACGCTTACAAAATTCCAGGCCCTACTGTTACTTATCCTCCATTGACCACCTTTTATAAAAAATCCCAATTTTAAGGGGAAATGCCAAGCTAAACAGCTTGCCCCAAGGAATTCACACAACGCAAATAAGAGATCTCAGTTCCAGCATCCATGCTCCAAACCAAGGTACTCCCTGCTTATTTTGAGAAAGAGGCAGGTAACTATACACTTTAAAATTGTCCTTTAGCCCACATTCTGAAGTAGAATGACCCAAAACATTTTTGTACACCAAACTTTAACTACTTTATAAATTTTATAAAGATGTCTCTCTGTATTATATGTATAGAGATCCAATTTAAAAGACTAAAAACATTTTAGGCAAATAATCTACCAATGTTTTATGAAAGAACTGGGAGTGATCATCTGAAGTGATTCTTTTAAAAATCTATTCCTAACAACAATTCGCCTTTAGTACAAAAATTTAATTTAAGAGTATCAAGATCATTAGCAACTTGGGGTAATTTCAGGGCAAAATTTCTAAATAAGCCAGCAGAGGATAAGAAAAGATAAAGTTAAGATCAGGATCAGACTCCATCCAAATAGTAATTATGCTTAAAATAACCTCTTATAAATTTAGTAGTGATATTCTACTAAAAATATGTAAATACCTTTTCCATTTCCTGCCTGAAGGTTGTAAACAGTTCATTGCTTTTTGCCATGGTAGTCTGGAATTCTTCAAACTTATCCATATAAACAGAAAGCTACAGAAAAAAGTATCAAATATTCTGAGTTCCAGATAAGTGACATAAAATCCCAAAGACTATCAAAATAACATAGTGTGGCGAAACATTAGTTACTTGTTATAAGTGATAAAAAATGAGGGCAAATGCATAATAAATCTTTGAGCAGACATAAATGGCTAAAATTCTTATAACTCACTGAAATGCACTGAGACTTATGAAATTTTGTTGGTCTAATGTAACTGTACATGTTTAAAATGTATATTTACTAGCTTCATTTCACCAATATAAACTACAGTGGTATAACTACACATTTCATATAATTATAATGCTTTATGCACTACCCTTCTCCTTACATTTGTAAAACTGTTCTTAGAAAAAGATCATTCTTTCAGAGTACAACCTCCACAATTATTAGCTTGAAATCAAGGCTATGTCTTTCCGTACCTAAGCAGGAAAATACAACAGAAGTCAAAGAATAGTTTGGCTGAAGGAGAAAGAATTTAGTGGGAGTATGGTTGAGAAAAAGATCTTCGAAAAGAGGCAGAAATAACAATTTTTATTTTAACCCCTACCCTCAAGGAATTTTTATTCTAGCTGGGAAAATAATGCTAACTGACAAGACTAAAGAGAATACAGAATGCAGAGTCACCTTTTCCTCCTCCACAGAAAATGAGTTCAGTTGGGGAGGGGAGTGCTACTGTAATATAACTGTATTATCTTCAAGACAAGGAAACAGAGGTTCAGAAAATAAAGTGGTTTGCCAAAGAGAAGTAGAAAAGAATAAAAGATGGAGGACAAAAAAAGTGGCTTTTCCACTTTCATTAGTGCTATATTAGGAATATTAAATAGATCCATGTGAATAGGATGGGGAGGGAGTAGGATATGATGCAATGACACTTAAGGGAAATTAGAAGTTATGGCAGTTTTAGCATGGTCCATTTTTATTGAAAATGGAACATCCAAGTATACTGTTCCACCTGAGAGTTCAATGCTGGCCAATACTGTGTAGTTAGTAAGTGGTAACTACCATACACTTGAACTTATGTGCCTAGATTACTAAACAGTGGTCAAGACACACCAGTAAGACTATGAAATCATCAATGAAAGCTGGAAACTGACATAGTAAGAGCATACAATGAGACTAATACTTGGAAAGGACAGCCACATTCAGGGAGCAGGTGGCAGTAAAGAAAACTAATGATTAGATAGGAAATGTCAAAAAGTGACACGTCCCTAAAAACAGAAATTGCACTGATAACATTACAACAGAATCAGAGCTGGCCTGTGAGCTTGGTAAATAGGTCCTCTTGGTGTCTTATCCTGGAGAAATTATCAATGACTCCCACATTAAAGACCATCTCCCAAAGCAAATACAGACTTTTTTATACACCCTCCACATCAATTCTCTTCTCCATTTATATGAATCACTGAGTATACAGGGATAATAAAGAAGGTAAATAAACTGGTAAAACTTTACAAGATGAGAAGCACAATCCTTCCAATATCTTTCCTTTAAAGCAAGGATGCAGCATCTGCTCCCGTTACTCTACACAAGGCAACCAAATTAGAAACTGGAAAGGACAACACAAGAAGGCTGAACTGAAAACCAGGGAGAACCCCAATTCTTTTAAAAAGAACAAACATGCAACCTTACCTGGAAGTGGACCTAACACTACACATACAACAAAATATGTACTTTCTACCTGTTTTATTTTCCTCATAGGAGAAACTCAAAAGATACTGGAGAAACTATCCAGGATAGTATCGATAGAATGGGAACACTGAAAACAGTCTGACCAGACATACCAGTTTGCCTGAACTGAGGGGTTTCTTGGGATACAGGACTTCCAGAGAAAATTCCTAGTCAAAACATGATAAGTAAGTCACCCGAAGTGAAGAGGAAAATTTCAGGAGGCCAAAGGACCTATTATTCAGTTCAGTTCTGGCTCTGGCTGGGAACCAGGAGACTCACAAACTCTGCTAACCTTTACTGTCAAGTTACCTGTTGTTTTAACTGTACTTCTTGCTGTTTCATTTCTTCAAACTTGTGCCTCGATTCTGTTGCTTCTTTTAATAGCTAGAAAACAGAAACATTCTGGCAAAATACTAGTAGTAATTACACATTTGACTAAAGTGTCAGATGGCCGAACACTAAGCCTCTCCTTTCATTATTTTAACAAGAATCATGGGTCAGTGAAACATCCTATTACATCAATTGCCAATTATCCCTATCTTTGATCTGTTAAACCCTTGTTAATACTTAGGAATACAGAAATAATCTTTAAACCACTTACGGAGAAAAAGTACCTGAGAGGCATAGTAAGGTTTATAAAACTCAGGGTTGGGCTTCCCTGGTGGCTTAGTGGTTGAGAGTCTGCCTGCCGATGCAGGGGACACGGGTTCGTGCCCCGGTCCGGGAAGATCCCACATGCCGCGGAGCGGCTGGGCCCGTGAGCCATGATGGGTGCTGAGCCTGCGCATCCGGAGGCTGTGCTCCGCAGCGGGACAGGCCACAGCAGTGGGAGGCCCGTGTGACGCAAAAAAAAAACAACAAAAAAACAAAAAAACCTCAGGGTTAAATTGTTCTGTTATAGGTGAAAATAATCAGATATCTACACTTCAAAGCAGAAAACAGGGTGAGGAATCTTGACCTTATCTGGGTGGTTGAGAAAGCTCATTGACGTCATGAGAGGCAAGATGAGGCAGGTAGAAAGTATGTGTAGCAAAGCAATGAAGACAAACTGGGTCTCTAATTACCTTTTTAAAAGTGGGGCAGATGAGCATCTAGTTAATACACCCGTGTTTTTAAGAAAATGGTACAGTAAATTTTCTTGGTAGGCAGCTGTGAAATTCAATCCTTGAACTTCTGAAATAATGTTACATACAGTGTAAATAAGCCTTAAAATATCCTCAAAGCAACCAGAGAGTATACTTATGTAATACATGTATGTATGTACATGTGTTATGTATGTACACAGACACATTCACGTACACTCATGTGTGCAAGCAGTTCATAGTCCACATTGAAAACAGCAACTGTATCTTCACTGTCTATGGCTTTGTACTGAAGGTCCATGCTGTAAAAAATGTATGTCTCTAAACCCTAGACTCACACTAAGGGTGAGCTGTTTACATCATGAGAGACACACAGGAATACTACTCATGGTATATGTATGCTGTACCATGTTTACCTCAGGGCCTAGGCTACTTGAATGAAATGCTGGATGGAACAGTCCACATTACTATAATCATTTCTCACTTTATTAATTTAAGTTAAGCACAGATGACTTAATTTATGTATGATAAATATGAGATTTCACTATGTTCACAATTGACAAGCAAAATAATCTGAGCAGACTCAAGGAACAATACCATATGATTAGGAAATAGAGAATTCTGTTAAATTTCATCAGAAAGTTATACCAGAGTAATTAAACAAGCAGTTTACCTTCTTAAACTTTTAGAAAAAATGTAACAGAGAGTGTAGGAGACCCGTTTTTGGTGTGAAAAAACTTGGTGTAAAATTTAATTGCCCCTCACTCTCAAGGCCTAATTTGCCAATAACTGGCACAAATCTTGAACCTGGTGACTCACTATCTAAAAATCAAGACAACATTCTACATACAGAAAATCAAACATGTGCAGGTGTTTCCATTAAACTTGGTATAATAGTTCCAGTATATATTTTATATGAAAATTTCATCAGAAATACAAAACCAAATGTATTCTTACATTTCTCAATCTAGACAGTAAAAAAACAAATCACATGACCCAAGATCTATGTAAAATAATGTTGAATGAGTTTAAGAGATTTAAGCGGCTTTGGTAACAATTTTGACACTATAATTAACTTACCATCTCTCTTTCTCTTTGATGTTTGTCATCAGCTTCCTTTATGAGCTGTGTTGTTTGCTGAAGCTTGGCATCCACAAGTTGTTGTTGCAGTTCCTTGTGTTTGAACACTTTATCAATATGCTAGAGGGAAAATAAAATTTCTTCCATCACTTAATGAAAAAGGGTACACATTGGTGAGGGGGGTATATAACACAAGTTACAGTATCTTGCCTCCCTGTTGTTCCTACCAATACTGTGATAGCTAACAACACTGGGTCTTTCTGTGCATATGCTTGAAGAAGAATCTATTTATATTACCTTGCAAACCACCCTACACCTACAAGAAATATCCCCTCTACTTCCCTATACTTGTTCCTTTTTGGAGGTGGGCTATTACCATCAACAGTTTTGTATATCCTATTTCTGCTCTATATTGAATATCAGGCTCAAACTATCAAGAAAAAGACTGAAAAGGAGCTCAAACTATTAAACCCATTCATCATACACAGGACTCCTGGACATTTTTTTCTCCTCATTAAATTTTCCAGAATTTCATACTGTAGGTAGTAGTATGTAGTACCATGGCATAATGGTAGGAATAGCCTGGAGTCATATCCTGGCTTAGTGGAGGATCTTGGACAAATTCTCCCCATTGATGAATCTCAGTTTTCTTAACTAAAAAAGTTGATAAACACATCTACCTTGCAGAGTTATTGTACAAATCAATGCAATGGTTAAACTAAGGGGCTTGGTGCCTGACACATTAGTAAACACTTGGTAAGAGAAGATGTCATATTTCCAAACTAAACTGTTAAGTGGCACTCATGTACAATAAAGTAATCAGAACATCCATCTCAGAGAAATAGTAACTCTCTTAGTTAAATAACCCATGTAACAGAAAGAAAGGCTAATTGATAAGATATAACCTAATTAGCTTTTGAGGACTGTACCAGATCTGTCTTGAATTGCAGACAGTTTGATTATTAAATTATATTCTTACCCAAAGGAAGACAAAATTCTGTAATATCTCAAAAAAGATTTAAAAGTAATATGACTTGGACATACATTTTCCAAATTCACTACATTAATAGCCAGGTAGACTGTCATTCTTGAAAACAACAAAACATAAAAGACTCCTTTAAGAAAGTGCTGACTCTATAAAAATAAATACAAGAAAAAAGAAAATTCACTGCATAGGCTTAAAAATTGTCTCTTCAATAAACAGAGTCCAAGGAGAAAAAAAGAGAGGGAAACCTATATATTACAAAGACTTGAGACATAACAACCAATCAATTGTTTAAGCCTTATTTGGACCTGATTCAAACAATCTTATAAAGTGGGAGATGGAGAAATGTAAACAGTGATAAAGTATTTGATTAGTTATTGTGAAATTTTTAGGTATGAAAATGGTATTGCATTCTGCTTCAAAAAAGTCTTGCCATTTCAAGATATGCATTTAAACAGTGGAGTGAAATAATATATCATCTTGGATTTGCTTGAAAGTAGATAAAAAATGTTACTAGGCACATAAGTGAATAACTGCTGAAACTAACTGATGAATTCTACTTTTAATTTTCAAATTATGGAAGTTAGAAAACTGTTAAAAGATAGAAGAATGGTTTGGAAAATGCTCAAAATCTTAAAAATGTTTTCAAACACTACGTAAAATTATAAATTGAAATAATCTGAAATTTGAATTGAAAACTGCAGAAATGCCACAATCTTTTTCTGTTGTTGTTGTAAAATACGTATGAAGTTTTCCATTTTAACTGGAGATAATGTTTTTTAGTTAGCAATTTTTACCTGTTTGCATAAGGATCAAAATACATAAAAGAATAATATTTTACTAGCTTAAAGCACATTAAAGACAGGGTATTAACCCTTTGGAAAACCCAAAGCCTCTCATCCTGCACGTTTGACCTGTGAGAGTAACAAAACTTAGATGAGCAGGTTATCACCAATTTGCTTTTAATTTAGACACCACCCAACTTCCAGACTAGTTTGTAAAGTAATTGCAATGACCAGGTTCTGCAGCCACAGATCATTCCTATTAACTTTTTACTTCATTAAGTATACCAACAGGACTAGGTGATGGGTTATTTTCTTCTCCCAAATACAATATAGTAGGGGGAAAGCAATGGTACTGTACTGTACAGATTATTACAGAAGTCTGAGATATTCAGTATTTGGGTGCCAAATATTTATTTATTGTTAGGTCAGATATGGGAAAAACTGTCTCTGTGCTAAAATCATATTCTTCCAGTACTACATGGGAAACAAGTACTACTTAACATGTCTCCTAGAAATTACCTTACATATCCAAATCCACTGACTCCTGGAACATCAAGTGATGATCCCAATTCAGTTCACATAGTGCCTAACCTTTTCCTAAGAAATTACTGACTTCCACTATAAATATGCATAAGTTCTAAAACTGTCCGGTGACAATAAAATTTGTAAAAAGTGGCACAAAGTTTTTGGAAATAACAAGATGTCTAAACACAGAAAACACCTTTACCTCCTCCCTCAGTGCATACTGTTCAATGAGCTTCTTCAGTTTCTCTCCCAGTTCAATATTTTCCTGGTGGAGTTTGGCGTTGTGTACATCATGTTGTTCTAGTTGTGCCTGGATTTCATTCAAAGTAAACTGGAAATGTGCAGTTGCTTCTTTACGTCTTTCTTCTTCTTCTCTTGCCTGCTGCATATTTTCTTCCTAATTAACCAAAATCTTTTTGTTAATACTGTGAAACTACAGCGCAAATGCTGAAAAAAAGATGTTGCCGCTACGTGGGTTCATATAATGCTGCCCAAAGTGTTACTTCTGAACTAAAATCTTCTCCCTTCTGGTCTACAGCCAGAAAGCTCTCACTGAAAATCAAGCAGATTTTCCAAACTAGACAGAGTAATCATAGAAACACAAACTGCCCTGCTATAAATAAAGTGTTATCTGACCATCTACATAATCACTATACTACAGTACAAGTGAGGAGCCTGTCCACACAGTGTGCTTCTTCCACATTATTTTGCCAAATATCCTCCTCACTGGTTAAGCAGAGCATCTTCTTAGATCAGCCTCAAGTGATATATATCCCATTTAGCAGCTTACTTTCTGAGTCACATCTTCCATTCCCTAGAGGGCAAGTGACAAATGGAATCTTTATTTTAAAAAGCTTACTTTCAACTCTTTCAAATGCCAAAAGACCTTAAACTAAACCATTATTAGTTCAGTCAAAATTTTGACCTGTTGTAAGAAAAAAAATCTACTTTTACTATATCTAAATCCAAGGTTTCAAAAGCAAAGGGAAAAAAAATACCCACACACTAGATGATTATTTCTTGAGTTGTCCTATATTCTAGGTCCTTGGGACTTTCAGAGATAGGGGTAATCAGAGATCAACCATGCTCAATGAAAATCATACTCCAACTGTACCTCTTTATTGCTAAAGGCAGACATGTTCCCATTATAGGAGGTAGATTCTTTCTAGAGTCTACTCTTTGTCCTTCCTTCCCCTACTGATACAAATTTTGATACCTGTTCCCTCTTCCTTCACTTCCTTTACTAATTCCTTTATATCAGCTCAGGTATGACTAGTATTCTGAAGTATTCAGCAACTAAATAGTTGAAAATGCACTGAGTAGAAAGCAAACTACCCAATTAGCATCCATAGGAGAGCTCCGCCACATGCTTTTCCTTTAAACTCATTCTGACTCAAGTCTGTAAGTTTCTTCATTTCAGCCAAGCCATTTCATTCCTTATCCAGGGAGAACATGGTAATCAACTACATTAATGGTCAGAAGACTATGCAGCAACCTTAAACTTCCTAAGCAGGAGGATTATTGACATAAACATCAATACATTCTAGCTTCCCTGTGATCAAGTATGAGGTAAGGAGCTCCTCCTTGAATCTGAAACCAAATGTTAGATATAAAAAGTCTTTGATTTACAATGACATCACACACAGCATTAGCCCAAGCAAAATAAAAAGCAAGGTAGTTTGTCTCTGAGGACCCCACAGACTGGTCTGCTCAGAAACCTAATCTACCAGAGCAATTGTACCCAGGATTTATCAACCAGCACCCATTAATGTAACTAAGTCCCACTAAAGCAAATGACACAAGGATTTACTTCAAATACATACAGGGTAATTATAAAATCAGCCTAAGTACCTCCTGTAAAACAGAAAAAGAAACCAACTAACCTTTAATGTCTTATTGTGACGCTGAAGTTCCCTGCAAAGAGACTCTAGTTTGCTTCTTGCCAAGATAGCCTTGCTGTGTTCACTCTGCAACTGAACTTTCTCTTTCACGATCTGGGCTTGCTTCTTCTGCAGAATCTTCACTTGCTTCTGAACGTTCCTGCTCTCCTCCAGCTAAAAGTAATAAGCACTTTCTTTAGGTTTAGAAAGTAAAAACTTCTGAATTAAAACTGGAAAAATAGCAATTATAGTCATGGAACTTTTTCTCTTACTTTTTTACTCAGATGTCACAAGAAAGTACACAAATCATTTAATGCAGGAAGAAAACCAATTTCATTGTCTATTATTTTATTAAAAACTAAATCTCTTTTAAGAACAATTCTTATGAATCAACACTATCTAGTTTTATTTTTCTAAAAGAAAAATGTGAAACACACTTTGTTGAAAAGGGTAAGCAGCACTCAGGAGTCTTTGTGAGTAAAGAAGGCAATTTTAGAGTTAGAGCAAATTCTTCTGTTTTATGCTGACAGACATTTCAATAAAGCTTTCAAAATGAATAAACGTTCACCCAAATACTCCAAGTGCAAAATTAACATATCCAAGAAACCTATCAAGTCTCCTTACAGGTAAAATATTTACAGCTACTAAAAACAGCTTTATTGAAATTCCTGCAGGGAAAAAATAATCTTGTTTTTGTATCTTACTATGGTCTATGAGCAGAGCACACTAATTTAAGTGTAGGTTAAACAGGTTCCATAGGTTCTATACAAATTATCTGTAACTAAACCTCTTTCTTTCCCCATCCAAAGTTCTCACATACCAGAGGATTAGTATAATCTCTATTGTGCCTATTGTAATTATACTCTTCAATGGTAACAATAATTTTAAAAAATACTGGTATTGCACCTCAGAAGCTGATATATTACACTGAATTGATTAGGTACTGACATTGAAATAATAAACATTAATGATTAAAAAGACTGAATGAGCGTCCAGAAGATGGGCACAAATGCAATTAATTTTTTTGTTTGGTTATTTATTTATTGGCGCGTTGGGTCTTTGTTGCTGTGCGTGGGCTTTCTCTAGTTGCAGAAAGCGGGGACTGTTCTTCTTTGCGGTGCACAGGCTTCTCATCACAGTGGCTTCTCTTTGCTGCAGAGCACCAGCTCTAGGCGCGTGGGCTTCAGTAGTTGTGGCTCGTGGGCCCTAGAGCGCAGGCTCACTAGTTGTGGCACATGGGCTTAGGTGCTCCACGGCACGTGAGATATTCCCAGAGCAGGGATTGAACTCATGTCCCCTGCATTGGCAGGCAGATTCTTAACCACTGCCCCACCAGGGAAGTCCCTGCATTTAATTTATTTGATGTGGAGACACTGACAGATTGATGGTTTCTCTATAGAAATATACTGCAGAGAGGTAGAGAGTTTGAGAATTAATATTTAACAAAAAAGGTATCTCACTGTGGCACTTTTATAATACTAGTGACTGTGGAGAAACAGGTATTAAAATGATCTTCAGCGATGAAGATCCAGTTGCATTTTCATCTGCCTAGTTATATTTTTGGATATCCAGAGTTGGCATTACACCAGGCAGGTGGAATGAACAAAGGGGATAAGGAGTATTTCCAAAGAGAAATACTGATTATTATGATGTATGAAACCTAAGGAAAAAAAACAGACATAAAGACAGAAGGTGGTATGGGCAAAGACAAAGCAGAGAATGTAGAGGTGGCTACAGCAGTTACAGAAAACAACTGCAATGGGAATACTTCAACAGGTATGCTGCACTAATGGTTACAGTCTGAATAGAGTATCTTTTGACTTTTCACCTCTGGAGCAGAGGAGGACAGCCAGGGAGGGCACAGTGATGAGGTAGTCAGGAACAAGAAGCTGAAGTGACATCAGCGAAGATGGCACAGTGGACAGAGCCAGGAATCTGTCTCCACATCTAGACAACAACTACACTGACAGAAACTGATATAATTATTTTGGAACTCTGAGGTCTATTCAAAGGCTTGCAATTTCCAGAGAAATACTTGGTCAGTAAATTGTAATTAATTTTGGTTCATTTAAACCAAAAGCAGTGTAGTAGTACTTATTCTTCCACTCCACAGCGCCATGGCAGGCGGCCATACTAAAATTCTTGGAGCGACTCACAGGAGCCAGGGTAGGCAATAAAGACTCAGTCCTCCAAATGTCAGGGATCTGTGTTCTGACTCTGGATTTATAAATACACCTGATCATAAAAGGGTAGACACAGAGGTGGGCCACCAGTGTTGCAAACACCTCCATGTGAAGAAGCATGTAGGGGACTGAAGGAAACAGTATCAATTTTATTATTTTCCCCTTCATTTATCCTTTTTTATCCCCTTTGAAGAGACATTAAGCACTAGAACATGCAAAACCAACCCCATCTGGGGAAATTTAGAAAGTCACCATGCAAGTCTAGGATCAAAGATGACGTGGGAAGACCTTAGATTTGCATCACAGGCTGATCTCTAACAAAGAGACACTCTACAACAATAACAAAACAAAATTAAACAAAACAACAAACCTTGGTAAAGAGAGAGAATCTCATATCCAGAACTACCACACCGTAAGATTCAAATGTCCAATTTTTAACAACTACAAAAAAATCAATAGGCATACAACAAAATAAAGTATGGCCCATTCAAAGGAAAAAGACCAATCAAGCAAATCGCCCTAGAGAAACACCAGATGGTAGAATTATAGAGACTTTAAAATAACTGTAGTTAAAATGCCTAGAGTTAAAGAAAGATGCAGACAAAGTCAGGAAACAATGTATAAGTAAAATGGAAAAATCAATAAGGAGACAGAAACCACAGAAAGGAACCAAAAGAAAAAAATCTGGAGTGAAGAGTACAGTAATTGAAACAAGAAATTCACTAGAGGGATTAAAAATCTGATTTGAGCAGGGAGAAGAAAGAAACAGTGAACTTGTAGAATAGAAATTATCAACTCAGAGGAAATAGAAATAAAATAGACTGAGGAATGATCTAGGAACTAAGGTACCTGTGGGAAACCATCAAGTGGACCAACACACCCATTGTGGGAGACCAAGAAGAGAAAAGAGAGAGAGAAAGGGGCAGAAAGGTTACTTGAAAACTAATGACCAAAAATTTCCCAAATCTGATTCCAAGATATGAATACACAAGCCCACCAAACTCTAAGAATGATAAAGTCACCACACTCACACTGAGACAGATAGTAATAAAACTGTCGAATGTCAGTGACAGATCTTGAAAGCAACAAGAGGAAAAACAACTCATTACATACAAAGGATCCCATTAAGATGATCAGCAAATTTCTTAGCATGAATCTTAAGAGGCCAGAAGTCAGCAGCTTTTTATATATATATATAAACATGTTTTTTTAAAAATTAGAGTATAATTGCTTTACAATGTTGTGTTAGTGTCTGCTATACAATGAAGTGGATCAGCTATATGTATATCTCCTGCCTCTTGGACCTCCCTTCACCCCCACCCATCCTACCCATCTATGTCATCACAGAGCACCCAGCTGAGTTCCCTGCGCTATACAGCAGGTTCCCACTAGCTATCTGTTTTACACGTGGTAGTGCACATGTTAATCTTATTCTCCCAATTTGTCCCAACCTCCCCTTCCCCTCCCCCGTCCGTGTTCACATGTCCGTTCTCAACATCTGTGTCTCTATTCCTGCCCTAGAAATAGATTAATCTGTACCATTTTTCTAGATTCCACATACATGCGTTAATATATGGTATTTGTTTTTCTCTTTCCAACTTACTTCACTCTGTATGACAGACTCTAGGTCCATCCAAGTCCCTACAAATGACCCAATTCCATTCCTTTTTATGGCTAATACTCCATTTATATATGTGCCCATCTTCTTTATCCATTCCTCTGTTGATGGACATTTAGGTTACTTCCATGTCCTGGCTATTGTAAATTGTGCTGCAGTGAACATCAGGGTGCATGCATCCTTTCAAATTATGGTTTTCTCCATATATATGCCTAGGAGTGGGATTGCTGGGTCATATGGTAGCTCTATTGTTATTTTAAAGAACCTCCATACTGTTCTCCATAGTGGCTGTACCAATTTACATTCCCACCAACAGTGAGAGAGGATTCCCTTTCTCCACACCCTCTCCAGCATTTATTGTTTGTAGAATTTTTGATGATGGCCATTCTGACTGATGTAAGGTGATACCTCATCGTAGTTTTGATTTGCATTTCTCTAACAATTAGTGATGTTGCACATCTTTTCTTGTGCCTCCTGGCCATCTGTATGTCTTCTTTGGAGAAATGTCTATTTAGGTCTTCCATCCACTTTTTTGACTGGGTTGTTTGGTTTTTTTGATATTGAACTCCATAAGCTGTTTGTATATTTTGGAGATTAATCCTTTGTACGTTGCTTCGTTTGCAAATATTTTCTCCCATTCTGAGGGTTCTCTTTTCGTCTTCTTTCTTACTTCGTTTGCTGTGCAAAAGCTCTGAAGTTTAATTAGGTCCCATTTGTTTATTTTTGTTTTTATTTTCATTACTTTAGGAGGTGGGCAATAAAGATCTTGCTGTGGTTTATGTCAAAGAGTGTTTTTCCTATAAGAGTTTTATAGTGTCCTGTCTTTCATTTAGGCCTTTGATCCATTTTTAGTTTATTTTTGTGTACGGTGTTAGGGAGTGTTCTAATTTCATTCTTCTACATGTAGCTGTTCAGTTTTCCCAGCATCACTTATTGAAGAGGCTGTCTTTTCTCCATTGTATATTCTGGCCTCCTTTGTCACAGATTAGGTGACCATAGGTGTGTGGGTTTATCTCTGGGCTTTCTATCCTGTACCATGGATGTATATTTCTGTTTTTCTGTCAGTACCATACTGACTTGATTACTGTAGCTTTGTAATATCGTCTGAAGTCAGGGAGCCTGAATCCTCCAGCTCTGTTTTTCTTTCTCAAGTTTGATTTTGCTATTTGAGGTCTTTTGTGTTGCCATACAAATTGTGAAATTTTTTGTTTTAGTTCTGTGAAAAATGCCATTGGTAGTTTGAAAGAACTACCATGCATGCAGCAAGAAAAAAACAGAACTCATATAAATAAAACTGGAAATGAAAGAGCAGGCATTACAGCTAATGCCACAGAAATACAAAGGATTATGAGACTACTGTGAATAATTATACACCAATAATGAACAATCTAGAATAAATGGATAAATTCACAGGAGCATTCAACCTAAAAAGAGATTCACAAAGAAACAAAATCTGAACAGATCAATTACAAGTAAGGAGATTGAATTAGTAATGAAAGAACACCCAACAAACAAAAATCCAGGACGATATGGCTTCACTGATGAATTCTACCAAATATTTGACGAATAAATACCAATCGTTCTCAATCTCTTCCAAAATCAGAAGAGGGAACATTTTCAAACTCATTTCATGAGGCTTGCATTACTCTACTACCAAAACCAGACAGGATATTATGAGAAAATTACAGGTCAATATCTCTATTGAACATAGATACAAAATTTAATAAAATACTGGCAAATTAAATTCAACAATATTAAAAGAATCTTATACCATTGATCAAGTGGAATGTATTTCAGAGATGCAAGGATAATTTAGTATCTGCAAATCAATATGATATATCACCTTAACCAAATGAAGTATAAAAATCATAGCATCATGTCAATAGACAGAAAAAAGCATCTGACAAAAATTAACATCCTTTTGTAATTAAAAAAATAACCACCTTCCCAACAAGTGGGTATTACAGGGAAAGTATGTCATTACAATAAAGACAATATATGACAAGCCCACAGCTAAAATGTCCCTCAGTGGTGAAAAGCTTAAAGCGTTTCCTGTAAGATCAGGAACAACACAAAGATGCTCACTCTCACCACTTTCAATCAACATGGTAATGGGAGTCCCAGCTAGAGCAGTTAGGAAAAAAAATAAAACATATTGAAATTGGAAAAAGAAAAACTGTCAATATTTGCCAATGACATATAAATTCAGTAAAGTTGCAGAATACAAATTTGATATACAAAAATCAGCTTCATATCTATATACTACTAACAGACTAACAGAGAAATGAGACTAACAGAGAAACTTAACCAAGGAGGTGAAAGACCTGCAGTGAAAACTATGAGACACTGATAAAAGAAACTGAAGACATAAACAAATGGAAATATATTCCATGCACATGGACTGGAAGAATTAATATTGTTTAAAATGTCCATACTACCCAAAGCAATCTATGGATTCAGTGCAATCTCTATCAAAATTCCAATGGCATTTTTCACAGAACTAGAACAATCTTAAAATATGTATAGAACAAAAGACTTGGAATAGCCAAAGCAATCTTGAGAAAGAAGAACAAAGCTGAAGGCATCACAGGCTATATTACAAAGTTATAGTAACCAATGCAGTTTGGTACTGTCATAAAGACAGACACACAGATCAATGGAAGAGAACAGACAGCCCAGAAATAGACCCTAACACCTATGATCAATATCTATGAAAAAGGGGCCAAGAATATACACTGGGGAAAGGGGAGTCTCTTTAATAAATAGTGTTGAGAACACTGGACAGCCACATGCAAAAGAATGAAAGAGGACTCCTATCTTATATCATATACAAGAACTAGCTGCAAAGGTAAACATCAACAAAATGAAAATGCAACTTACTGAATGGGAGAAAGTATTTGCAATTATATATCTGATAAGGGGTTAATATCCAAATTCAACAATTCAATAGCACAAACAAACAAAAAAGACATTCAGCTAACCAACAGGTACATGAAAATCCTCAAAGTCACTAATTTTCAGGGAAATGCCAACAAAAAACACAATGAGATATCACCTCACACCTGGCTCAATATCAAGAAGACGAGAATAACAAGTATTGGAGAGATGTGGAGAAAAGGAAAGGGAACCCTTGTGTACTGTTGGTAGGAATGTAAACTGGTGCAGCCACTATGGAGAACAGTATGGAGGTTCCTCAAAAATTTAAAAATAAAACTACTACATGATCCAGAAATTCTACTTGGGAAAATTTTTCTTGAGGACCCAAAATTTCTAACACATAACTGGATAGCCATGGCATAGAAAAAACCTAAATGTCCAAGGATGGATGAATCAAATTTTACAATGATATACACACATACACTCATATGATATACATATATATATGATATAGACAGCCAGAAGATGATATAGACACACACAGACAATGGTATATTATCCACCTACAAAACCAGAAAGAAATGCTGGCATATGTGACAACATGAATGGAATTTGAGGGCATTATGTTAAGTGACATAAATCAGAGAAAAACAAATACCATGTGATCTCACTCATATGTGGCATCTTTAAAACAACAACAACTCAGATACAGATAACAGATAGGTGGTTGGCAGGTGAGTCAGGGAGCCAAGAGGGGGGCCATAATTGGTGAAGATGGTCAAAAGGTACAAACTTCCAGTTATCAGATAAGTGACTGCAGGTGACTATAGTTAACAATACTGTATTTTATACTGGATATATATACATTACTGAATGTAAAATAGTTGGCTGGTGGAAGCAGCAGCATAGCGCAGGGAGATCAGCTTGGTGCTTTGCGATGACCCAGAGGGGTGGGATAGGGAGTATGGGAGGGAGGCTCAAGAGGGAGGGTATATAGGGACATGTCTATGCATATGGCTGATTCGCTTTGTTGTGCAACAGAAACTAACACGGTATTGTGAAGCAATTATACTCCAATAAAGATCTGTTAAAAAATAATTAAGTAAATAATTATCACTAATCACACATACACACACACACAAATGTGGTATATACATACAACGCAGTATTACTCAGATAGAAAGGAATGAAATTCTGATACATGCTAGGACAAGGATGAATCTTAAAGATATTACACTAAGTAAACTAAACAAGGCACAAAGGGACAAATACTGTATGATTCCACTTACATGGGATACCAAGACTAGTTAAAACCATAGAAATAGGAAGTAGAATGATGGCAATTAGTGGCTGAGGGAGAGGAGAATAAGGAGTTATTGTTTAATAGGTATAGAGTTTCACTTGGGTATGATGAAAATTTCTGGAAAAAGACAGTGGTCAATGGTTGCACAACAATGTGAATGTTTTTAGTACCACTGAACTGCATGCTTTAAAATGATTAAAGTGATAAATTTAATATTATAGATATTTAACCACAATTCAAAAAATTCCTCAGGGGCATGGGGGGAACCCAGCAAGTGCTGACAAGAATGTAGAGAAACTGAAGCCCTTGTGCACTGTAAGACTGTAAAAGAATGCAGTTCCTGTGAAGAAGACAATTCCTTAAAAATTTAATAGCAATTAAAAACATTTTTTAAACAGTAATTTTATGTCATGTATATTTTACCACAATAAAAAAGAAAACAAAAGGCCAGGGCCAGAGTTTCATCTGGACTGTTCACAGTGAAGAAGCAGCGTAATTACTGGGACCACAGTGGGTCAGTGCAAAAGCATTCAGTGTGGGAGAAATGATCAGGAAAGTTGGTAAGTGACAGCAACAAAAAGAATAGCAGAACAGCTAGATTTGTCTTAAGATAAACGGAGGACATAGAAACAGTAAGGGTCCACTTACAAGCACTGAGATACATGCAGAAGAAAAGACCAAAATGGAGTAAGGTCTTAAGGGGAAAACCAGCTTTCAATAAATACAAGCTGAAGTACTGATCACAGAAGTGGCCATGAGTTTTGGAGATTGCCATTTCAGAAGACCATTAAGTTTTTATTCTTTGTTTTTCCTGGGAGAAAGGTGGAGCAGGGGAGGACCTTTTCAGATACCTTCCATCTTCCAAGCCCTAATCCCCCTAGTCCAAGAGGCTATGGATTTCACTGTGCTCAGAAGGCAAGGTTTATTCTGGCTTTCTTACGGAACAACAAGGGGCGGGGCTTCCCTGGTGGCACAGTGGTTGAGAATCTTCCTGCTAATGCAGGGGACACGGGTTCGAGCCCTGGTCTGGGAGGATCCCACATGCCACGGAGCAACTAGGCCCGTGAGCCACAACTACTGAGCCTGCATGTCTGGAGCCTGAGCTCCACAACAAGAGAGGCCGCAATAGTGAGAGGCCCACGCACCGCGATTAAGAGTGGCCCCTGCTTGCCACAATTAGAGAAAGCCCTAGCACAGAAATGAAGATGCAACACAGCAAAAATAAATTAATTAATAAACTCCTACTCCCAACATCTAGAAAAAAAAAAGAACAAGGGGCAAGTCAGAGCCTACAAATCTGCTACAGTTTGGTATACAGGCTGGGAGACCAAGGCCTAGAAATTTATTTCTCAAAGACAACTGGCACTGGCAGCTGTGATTATGCAGGAGTTAATAACAAATGCAGAGACGAGGGGAAGATGGCGGAAGAGTAAGACGCGGTGATCACCTTCCTCCCCACATATACACAAGAAATACATCTACACGTGTAACAACTCCTAGAGAACACCTACTGAATGCTGGCAGAGGACGTCAGACCTCCCAAAAGGCAAGAAACTCCCCACGTACCTGGGTAGGGCAAAAGAAAAGAAAAAAAAACAGAGACAAAAGAATAGGGATGGGACCTGCACCAGTGGGAGGGAGCTGTGAAGGAGGAAAGGTTTCCACACACTAGGAAGCCCCTTCACGGGCGGAGACTGCGGGTGGCGGAGCGGGGAGCTTCGGGGTCGCGGAGGACAGCACAGCCACAGGGGTACGGAGGGCAAAGCGGGGAGATTCCCGCACACAGGATCGGTGCCGACCGGCACTCACCAGACCGAGACGCTTGTTTGCTCACCCACCAGGGAGGGCGGGGCTGGGAGCTGAGATACAGGCTTTGGTCGGAGCGCAGGGAGAGAACTGGGGTTGGCGGCGTGAACACAGCCTGAAGGGGTTAGTGCACCACAGCTAGCCGGGACGGAGTCCTGGAAAATGTCTGGAGCTGCCGAAGAGGCAAGAGACTTTTTCTTCCCTCTTTGTTTCCTGGTGAGCGAGGAGAGGGGATTAAGAGCGCTGCTTAAAGGAGATCCAGAGACAGGCGCGAGCCGCAGCTAAAACAACGGACCCCAGAGACAGGCATGAGACGCTAAGGCTGCTGCTGCCGCCACCAAGAAGTCTATGTGCGAGCACAGGTCACTATCCATAACCCCTTCCAGGGAGCCTGTGCAGCCCGACACTGCCAGGGTCCCGGGATCCAGGGACAACTTCCCCGGGAGAACGCACGGCGTGCCTCAGGCTGGTGCAACGTCAGGCTGGCCTCTGCCGCCACAGGCCCGCCCCGCACTCCGTGCTCCTCCCTACCCCATGCCCCGGCCTCAGTGAGCCAGAGCCCCAGAAGCAGCTGCACCTTTAACCCCGTCCTGTCTGAGCGAAGAACAGACGCCCTACGGCGACCTACACGCAGAGGCGGGGCCAAATCCAAAACTGAGCCCCCGGGAGCTGTGAGAACAAAGAAGAGAAAGGGAAATCTCTCCCAGCAGCCTCAGGAGCAGTGGATTAAAGCTCCACAATCAACCTGATGTACCCTGCATCTGTGGAATACCTGAATAGACAACGAATCATCCCAAATTGAGGAGGTGGACTTTGAGAGCAAGATTTATGATTTTTTCCCCTTTTCCCCTTTTTGTGAGTGTGTATGCTTCTGTGTGAGACTTTGTCTGTATAGCTTTGCTTCCACCATTTGCCCTAAGGTTCAATCTGTCCTTTTTTTTTCTAAATAATTATTTTTTAACTTAATAACTTTATTATAATTTATTTTATTTTATCTTCTTTCTTTCTTTCTTTTGTCCTTCCTTCCCTCCTTCCTGCAACCGTCCCTCCCTCCCTCCCTCCTTTCTTTCTTTCCTTCTTTCCTTTTTCTTCCTTCCTTCCTTCCTTTCTTCCTATTTCTACTAACTTTTTCTCGCTACTTTTTCTCCTTTTTATCCTGAGCCGTGTGGATGAAAGACTCTTGGTGCTACAGCCAGGAGTCACTGCTGTGCCTCTGAGGTTGGAGATCCAACTTCAGGACACTGGTTAATGGGAGACCTCCCAGCTCCACGTAATATCAAATGGCGAAAATCTCCCAGAGATCTCCATCTCAATGCCAGCACCCAGCTTCACTCAACGACCAGCAAGCTACAGTGCTGGACAACCAATGCCAAACAACTAGCAAAACAGGAACACAACCTCACCCATTAGCAGAGAGGCTGCCTAAAATCATAATAAGGCCACAGACACCCCAAAACACAACACCAGACGTGGACCTGCCCACCAGAGAGACAAGATCCAGCCTCATCCACCACAACACAGGCACTAGTCCCCTCCACCAGGAAGCCTACACAACCCACTGAACCAACCTTAGCCACTGGGGACAGACACCAAAAACAAGGTGAACTACGAACCTGCAGCCTGCAAAAAAGAGACCCCAAACACAGTAAGATAAGCAAAATGAGAAGACAGACACACCGCAGATGAAGGAGCAAGATAAAAACCCATGAGACCTAACAAATGAAGAGGAAATAGGCAGTCTACCTGAAAAAGAAATGAGAATAATGATAATAAACATGATCCAAAATCTTGGAAACAGAATATACAAAATGCAAGAAACATTTAACAAGGACCTAGAAGAACTAAAGATGAAACAAACAACGATGAACAACACAATAAATGAAATGAAAAATACTCTAGATGGGATCAATAGCAGAATAACTGAGGCAGAAGAACGGATAAGTGACCTGGAAGATAAAATAGTGGAAATAACTACTGCAGAGCAGAATAAAGAAAAAGAATGAAAAGAACTGAGGACAGTCTCAGAGACCTCTGGGACAACATTAAACGCACCAACATTCGAATTATAGGGGTTCCGGAAGAAGAAGAGAAAAAGAAAGGGACTGAGAAAATATTGAAGAGATTATAGTTGAAAACTTCCCTAATATGGGAAAGGAAATAGTTAATCAAGTCCAGGAAGCACAGAGAGTCCCATACAGGATAAATCCAAGGAGAAATAAGCCAAGACACATATTAATCAAACTGTCAAAAATTAAATACAAAGAAAGCATATTAAAAGCAGCAAGGGAAAAACAACAAATAACACACAAGGGAATTCCCATCAGGTTAACAGCTGATTTTTCAGCAGAAACTCTGCAAGCCAGAAGGGAGTGGCAGGACATTTTTAAAGTGATAAAGGAGAAAAACTTGCAACCAAGATTACTCTACCCAGCAAGGATCTCATTCAGATTTGATGGAGAAATTAAAACCTTTACAGACAAGCAAAAGCTGAGAGTTCAGCACCACCAAACCAGCTTTACAACAAATGCTAAAGGAACTTCTCTAGACAAGGAACACAAGAGAAGGAAAAGACCTACAATAACAAACCCAAAACAATTTACAAATGGGAACAGGAACATACATATCGATAATTACCTTAAATGTAAATGGACTAAATGCTCCCACCAGAAGACACAGATTGGCTGAATGGATACAAAAACAAGACCCATATATATGCTGTCTATAAGGGATGCACTTCAGACCTAGAGACACATATAGACTGAAAGTGAAGGGAAAAAGATATTCCATGCAGGCCTTCCCCGGTGGCGCAGTGGTTCAAAGTCCGCTTGCCGATGCAGGGGACACGGGTTCGTGCCGTGGTCTGGGAAGATCCCGCATGCCGCAGAGCGGCTGGGCCCGTGAGCCATGGCTGCTGAGCCTGCGCGTCCGGAGCCTGTGCTCCACAACGTGAGAGGCCACAACAGTGAGAGGCCCGCGTAAAGCAAAAAAAAAAAAACAAAAAAACAAAGATATTCCATGCAAATGTCAATCAAAAGAAAGCTGGAGTAGCAATTCTCATATCAGACAAAATAGACTTTGAAATAAAGACTATTAGAAGAGACAAAGAAGGACACTACATAATGATCAAGGGATCGATCCAAGAAGAAGATATAGCAATTGTAAATATTTATGCACCCAACATAGGAGCACCTCAATACATAAGGCAAATACTAACAGCCATAAAAGGGGAAATCGACAGTAACACATTCATAGTAGGGGACTTTAACACCCCACTTTCACCCATGAACAGATCACCCAAAATGAAAATAAATAAGGAACCACAAGCTTTAAATGATACATTGAATAAGATGGACTTAATTGATATTTATAGGACACGCCATCCAAAAACAACAGAATACACATTTTTCTCAAGTGCTCATGGAACATTCTCCAGGACAGATCATATCTTGGGTCAAAATTCAAGCCTTGGTAAATTTAAGAAAATTGAAATTGTATCAGGTATATTTTCGGACCACAACACTATGAGACTAGATATCAATTACAGGAAAGGATCTGTAAAAAATACAAACACATGGAGGCTAAATGATACACTGGTTAATAACGAAGTGATCACTGAAGAAATCAAAGAGGAAATTAAAAAATACCTAGAAACAAATGACAATGGAGACACAAAGACCCAAAACCTATCTGATGCAGCAAAAGCAGTTCTAAGAAGGAAGTTTATAGCAATACAAGCCCACCTTAAGAAAAAGGAAACATCTCGAATAAACAACCTAACCTTGCACCTAAAGCAATTAGAGAAAGAACAAAAAAACCCCAAAGTTAGCAGAAGGAAAGAAATCATAAAAATCAGATCAGAAATAAATGAAAAAGAAATGAAGGAAACGATAGCAAAGATCAATAAAACTAAAATCTGGTTCTTTGAGAGCATAAACAAAATAGATAAACCATTAGCCAGATTCATCAAGAAAAAAAGGGAGAAGACTCAAATCAAGAGAATTAGAAATGAAAAAGGAGAAGTAACAACTGACACTGCAGAAATACAAAAGATCATGAGAGATTATTACAAGCAGCTCTATGCCAATAAAATGGACAACCTGGAAGAAATGGACAGATTCTTAGAAATGCACAACTTGCCAAGACTGAATCAGGAAGAATTAGAAAATATGAACAGACCAATC
>NW_021697627.1:1662208-1731648 GCF_005190385.1 Monodon monoceros | reverse complement strand
AAAAGACAACCCTCAGAATGGGAGAAAATATTTGCAGGTGAAGCAACTGACAAAGGATTAATCTCCAAAATTTACAAGCAGCTCATGCAGCTCAATAACAAAAAAACAAACAACCCAATCCAAAAATGGGCAGACCTAAATAGACATTTCTCCAAAGAAGATATACAGACTGCCAACAAACACATGAAAGAATGCTCAACATCATTAATCATTAGAGAAATGCAAATCAAAACTACAATGAGATATCATCTCACACCAGTCAGAATGGCCATCATCTAAAAATCTAGAAACAATAAATGCTGGACAGGGTGTGGAGAAAAGGGAACACTCTTGCACTGCTGGTGGAAGTGTGAATTGGTACAGCCACTATGGAGAACAGTATGGAGGTTCCTTAAAAAACTACAAATAGAACTACCATATGACCCAGCAATTCCACTCCTGGGCATATACCCTAAGAAAACCATAATTCGAAATGAGTCATGGGGCTTCCCTGGTGGCACAGTGGTTGAGAGTCCACCTGCCAATGCAGGTTACACGGGTTCGTGTCCCGGTTTGGGAAGATCCAACATGCCGCGGAGTGGCTGGGCCCGTGAGCCATGGCCGCTGAGCCTGCGTGTCCGGAGCCTGTGCTCCCCAACGGGAGAGGCCGCAGCAGTGAGAGGCCCGCGTACTGTAAAAAAAAACCAAAAAAGAAAAGTCATGTACCAAAATGTTCATTGCAGCTCTATTTACAATAGCTTGGAGATGGAAACAACCTAAGTGCCCAGCATCGGATGAATGGATAAAGAAGATGTGGCACATATATACAATGGAATATTACTCAGCCATAAAAAGAAACGAAATTGAGCTATTTGTAATGAGGTTAATAGACCTAGGGTCTGTCATACAGAGTGAAGTAAGTCAGAAAGAGAAAGACAAATACCCTATGCTAACACATATATATGGAATTTAAGAAAAAAAAATGTCATGAAGAACCTAGGGGTAAGACAGGAATAAAGACACAGACCTACTAGAGAACGGACTTGAGGACATGGGGGGGGGAAGGGTGAGCTGTGACAAAGCGAGAGAGAGGCAAGGGCATATATACACTAACAAACATAAGGTAGATAGCTAGTGGGAAGCAGCTGCATAGCACAGGGAGATCAGTTCGGTGCTTTGTGACCACCTGGAGGGGTGGGATAGGGAGGGTGGGAGGGAGGGAGACGCAAGAGGGAAGAGATATGGGAACATATGTATATGTATAACTGATTCACTTTGTTATAAAGCAGAAACTAACACACCATGGTAAAGCAATTATACCCCAATAAAGACGTTAGAAAATAAAAATAAAATAAATAGTAACAAATGTAGATAACCCACGAGCTTCACCACACTGGGGTAGTCCAGGAGAGATTCCAGGCAAATGCAGAAGGTATTCTGCAACATCTAAGCTCATCTTAGACACACAACCAGTGTTTCCAACAGAGAAGGTACCTCAAAGATGGTTAGAGTCCCACAAGGGACTCATTGCTACTTAAATGTCTGCCCCATAGGAAGAGGCACTGATAAAACTGTAAGATAATAAAAGTGGCAACTCAAAGGCCTATCTCTGTTCTTTTTGTCCTATTTTGGCGGGAAGTAGGTGGAGAAAATTGAGATTTTTGAAACATGGCTTTTGAGTCAAAGAAGTAAAATTATGTTCTCTTCACTGTAATAAAAAGTGCACAGCAACATTCCAAGGGGAAAAGGGGCAAAGGAAACTAGATAATCAATACGCACAGAAACACAACTAATCAATACATAAGAAAACATTAAAGTCAACGAAGTGCAAAGATATTTTCCATTTAATAAGCATTACTGAGGAATTTCTATATACTCTATCCGTACTTTTTCTGTTATTTCCCCCATAAAAAATGTACAAACCAAAACTTTTTCTCTTCTTCAATAAAATGCCTCATGTCTCCTGTCCTTTTTCTACTGGGTTATTTGCCTGTCCTTACCACTCTGTACATGCTATTCGTATATTCATGATTCTAATCCTTTGTTGGGTATCTGCTGAAAATTTCTCTAAGGTGTCTTTAATGAGACAGGGTCAATTTGAATAAAGCCACACTTTGCCATTATTTTCCCTTATAAGTGTGTTTGGTTTCTTAAAGAATTCCTTGCTTCAAAATTGAAAAGTACTTACGTATATTATTATCCCAAACAATTTAGTTTATTTAATTTTTCTTATATTTTTGATTTTTAAAATTGAGGTATAACTGACATAATATTCTATTAGCTTCAGGTGTACAAAATAATGATTTGATAGTTGTATACACTGCAAAAGGATCAACACAATGAGTATATTTAACATTTATCACCATATGTTGTTACAAAACTTTTTTTTTTTCTTTTGAGGAGGATTTTTAAGATCTAGTCTCTTAGCAACTTCCAAATATGCAATACAGTATTATTAACTATAGCCATCAAGGAGTACCTTACATCCCCATGACTTATTTTATAGCTGGAAGTTTCTACCTTTTGACCCCCTTCACACATTTGCTCACTTCCCATCCACCTCTGGCAACCACTAATTTGTTCTCTGAACCTATGAGCTTGTGTGTGTTTAATTCCACATATCAGTGAGATTATATATTTGTCTGTCTTATTTCACTTAGCATAAAGCCCTCAATGTTCATCCATGCTGTCTATGCAAATGACAAGATTTATTTTTTAGTGATCAAGACTGAATAATATTTCATTGTTTGTATGTATATATATTGTATATATATTTCCCAGATATATGTGTATACACTTACCACATCTTTTTTATCCATACATCCACTGATGGACACTTTGGTTGTCCCAAACCTTGGCTATTATAAATGATGCTGCAAAGAATACGTAACTTCAAATTAGAGTTTTCATTTTCTTTGGAAAAAAACCCAGAGGAGAAACTGGTGGATTATATGGCAAGTCTATTTTTAATTTCTGGATACACCTCCATAATGTATTTACATTCCCACCAACAGTGCACACGGATTCCCCTTTTCCCATATCCTTATCCACACTTATCTTGTATCTTCTTGATAGGCATACTAAGGATGTCAGATGATAGCTCATTATAGTTTTGATTTGCACTTCCTAATAATTTGTGATGTTAAGCAACTTTTCATGTACCTGTTGGCCATCTGTCTTTTTTGAGTTAAAAAAAACAAAAAAAAGGTCTATTCAAATCTTCTACCCCATTTTTAACTGAATTGCTTGGTCTTGACTACTGAGTTTTATGTACATGTATTTATATATTTTTTTATCTACCTTTACATATCCTGCATATTAACTCCTTAATATATGATTTACAAATATTTTCTCCCATTCAGTAAATTACATTTACAATTTTTTCATGATTTCCTTTGCTATGCAAAAGCTGTTTAGTTGGACATAGTCCTACTTGTTTATTTTTGTTCTTGCCGCCTTTGCTGTGGCATCAAATCCAAAAAATTACTGGGAAGACCAATGTTAAGGAGCTTACCACCCATGTTTTCTTTTAGAACTTTTATGGTTTCAGGTCTTACATTCAATGGATTCTTTAATCCATTCTGGGTTAATTTTTGTGTATGGTCTAAGACATAAGTCCCCTTTTTTTCTTTTACATGTGGTTGTCCAGGTTTCTCAAGACAATTCATGCAAGAGACTGTCCTTTTCCCATTGTATATTCTTGGCTCTTATAAAATAATTTAGCCATGTATGCGTGAGTTTTTTGGGGGCCCTCTGCTCAGTTTCCCTGATCTATGTGTCTGTTTTTATGACAATAACACTGATTACTATAGCTTTGTAGTACAGTTTGAAATCAAGGAGCAAGATGCCTCCAGCTTGTTTTTCCTTTATAAATTTGCTTTGATTATTCAGGGTCTTCTGTGGTTACATCAAAAAAAACTAAGGTTGTTTGTTCTATTTCTGTAAAAAAATGCCATTGGTATTTTCATACCAATTTTAATGAATCTGTAGACTGTTGTGGGCAGTACAGACATTTTAGTATATTAATTCTTCCAATCCATGAGCATGAAATTTCTTTACATTTAGCTGTGTCTTCTTCAGTTTCCTTCATCAATATCTTATAGTTTTCAGCGTACAGGTTTTTCACTTCCTAGATTAATTCTATTCCTAGGTATTTTATTCTTTTTTTTTTTTCTTTTTGCAGTACGCGGGCCTCTCACTGTTGTGGCCTCTCCCGTTGCGGAGCACAGGCTGCAGACGCACAGGCTCAGCGGCCATGGCTCACGGGCCCAGCCTCTCCACGGCATGTGGGATCTTCCCGGACCGGGGCACGAACCCGTGTCCCCTGCATCGGCAGGCAGACTCTAACCACTGCACCACCAGGGAAGCCCTATTTTATTCTTTTTGATACAATTTTAAGTGGAACTGTTTTCTTAATAGCTCTTGCTGAGGAGAAATGCAGCTCATTTTTGTAAATTGGTTTTGTATCTAGGAACCTTACTGAATTTGTCCCTTAGTTCTAAGAGTTTTTTTGGTAGGGTCTTTAGGGGATTCTGTACAGTATCATATAATGCCACTTGCAAATACTGACAGATTTTACTTCTCTTTCTTGCCCAATAGCTCTGGCTATGACTTGCAATACTGTGTTGAATAAAAGTGATGAGAATGAGCATCCCTGTCTTGTTCCTGTTTTAGAGGAAAAGCTTTCAATACATCATCTTTCAGTATGTTAGTTGCAGAATTTTCATACATTGACTTTTTTTTATGAGGTACATTTTCTCTGCACTCACTTTGTTGAGAGTTTTCATCATAAATAGATGTTGAATTTTGTCACATGATTTGTCTCCATCTACTGAGGGGATGTTATGATTTTTATCCTTCATAGTGTTAATGAAGTGTATCATTGATTGATATGAGAGGCTGAATCACCCATGCACCCCTGGAATAAATCCCACTTGACCATAGTGTATTATTCTTTTAATGTATTGTTAGACTCAGTTTGCTAATAGTTTGTTAAAGATTTTTTTATCTATATTTATCATGGATACAGGAGTGTAATTTTCTTTTTCTTGTGGTATCCCTGTCAGGTTTGGTAACAAGGTAATGCTGGCATCATACAAGTAGTTAAGAAGTGTTCCATCCTTTTCAACTTTTTTGAAGAATCTGAAAAAGAGGTATTATTAAATCTTCTTTGATTGTTTGGTAGAACTGACCAATGAAACTGTTTGATCCTGGACTTTTGTTTCCTGGGATATCTTTGATTATTCTACTAGTTATTGGTATGTTCAGTTTTCTATTTCCTCATGATCCAGTCCTGCTTGCTGGTATGTTTCTAGGAATTTATCCATTTCCTCTACAATTTGCTAGTATATAACTGTTTATACTAGTGTGGACTAAGAATGCCGCCAGCCATTGCACTAAACAAAGGATGCTGCAGCCATCAAGCCATCAAACACTCCAATTGCCCCCAACTGTGCACCCTAAGGGGACTCAAGATAGGAGACAACAGGATAGTGACCCTACATAGCTAAGGTGTGTATCAAAGGAATGATTTCCGTCAGCCCAGACTCCTGCACCTCCCCATAGACAGAAAAGTGCTAAATTCATTCACTTGAGATGTCTGGTTTTCTTTAAATAACAGTAAGCTTCTGATGTTCCAACTACCTGGTTTTTGTTGCAAAAACTCCTATACATCCTGGCTCCTCCTTTACCTCTCTGGAGCAGTCCCCCAGAGCTATCTGAGAGGGCGTCTCCCAGGCTACAGTACTCAGAAAGTCTGCCAAATAAAACATAATTCTCAACTTTTAGGTTGTGCATTTTTGTTTTCAGTTGACAGTACACTCTTACAATCTTTTTTATTTCTGTGGTGTCAGTTATAACGTCTCTTTTATTTCTGATTTTATTTATTTAAGCCCTGTCCTTTTCTTGACGAGTCTAGCTAAACGTTCATCAATTTATCTTTTAAAAGAAAAAAAAGTCTCTTAATTTCATTCATCTCTTCTATTGTCTTGAGTCTTTGTTACATTTATTTCCATCCCGATCTTTGTTATTTCTTTCCTTATAGTAACTTTGTGCATTTATTCTTCTTTTTCTATTTTCTTGGTGTGTGAAGTTAGACTGTTTATGGAGTTAGGCATTTTATCACCAGGAACCTACCTCTTACAACTGCTTTTCCTGCATTCCATAAATCTGTTATGTTGTATTCTCATTTTCTCGAGGTTGTTTTTCTTTAAATTTCTCTTTTGATTTCCTCATTGACCCATGGTCGGTTCACTACATGTTGTTTGATCTCACACATTTGTAAACTTTCTAGTTTTGTTTCAAAATTGATCTCTAGTTTTATACCTGATGCTCAATACACTGAAATCTTCCTTTATTTATTAAGAATTGTTTTGTGGCCTAAAACATTTCTTCTCCAGAATGTTCCATGTGCACTTCAGAAAAATGTGTGATTCTGCTGGATTCCTTTTTCTTTTTTTTTGATGGAATGGTCTGTATATATCTGATAAATCTATGTGATCTCACATGTTCTTTAAGGCTGACATTTTCTTACTGATTTTCTGTCCGGATGATCTATATGGTTGATGTAAGTGGAGTATTAGAAGCCCCTACTATTATTGTATTGATGTCTATTTCTCCCATTAGGACTGTTAATATTTGCTTCATATATTTAGATGGTTCTATGCTGGGTGCATAAATGTTTACATATGTTATATCCTCTTACTGTACTGACCCCTTTATCATTATGTAATCCCTTTCTTTGTCTCTTATTACAGTCTTTGTTCATAAACTCTATTTTGTCTGATATATATATATATACCTGCCACAGCTTTCTTCTGGTTTCCATTTGTATGGAATATCTTTGTCCCCCCTTTCACTCTTAATCTGTGCCTGTCCTGATACCTGAAGTGAGTCTCTTGTAGGCTGTGTATAAATGTGCTGTTATTTTTTTCAGCCATTCAGTCACTCTACTACTTCTGAATGGAGAATTTAGTCCATTTGTACTTATTGCCATTTCAATTTTTTTTTAAATTGTTTTCTCATTCCAGCATTCCTTTCTTGTTTCTTGCTCTCTTCCTTTGCACTTTGCAAATGGTATTATTAGATTCCTTTGTCATTATTTTTTGTGTTATCTACCACAGGGTGTTGCTTTGTAGTTACCATGAGGTTTACATGAGGTAACAAATTATACCATTGCATTTTAAGTTGGTAACAACTTACGTCTGAAAGCATTCTAAAGCTCTAAATTTTTATCTTCCCACACACACTTTTCAAGTTTTTGATGTCATGTTTTGGATCTTTTATCTTGTGTATCCCCTAATACCAATTATTATCCACTAATACCAAAGTAGTATTTTTACTACGTTTGTCTTTTAACCTTCATACTAGCTTTACAAGATTAATCCACTGTCTTTCCTATATAATTACCTTTATCAGTGACTTATATTTTCATATATGTTCCTGTTAATTAGTGTCCTTTCTTTTCAGCTTAAGGAAATCCCTTTACATTTCTTACATCCCCTTTCTTTCTTATTGGTAATGACCTCCTCTAGAATTGCTTGTATGGAAAATTCTCTCTCCTTTACTTCTGAATGGTAACTTTACTGCGTATTCTTTTTTTCTTTCAGCATTTTGATAATATTGTGCAACTTCTTTCTGGGCGGCAAAGTTTGTGCTGAAACATCTAATGATAATCTTCTGAGTATTGCCTTATATGTAACAGGTTGCTTTTTCTCTTGCTGCCTGAAGTCTCTGTCTTTAACTTTTGACATTTTAATTATACTGTGTCTTGCTGTGGGTTCCTCTAAGTACATCTTATTTGGAACTTGGAGCTGGATGTGCTTCCTTCCCCACTTTAAGGAACTTTTCAATCATTCTTTTTCAAATAAGTGTTCTGCCTGTTTCTCTCTTTTCTCCTTCTGGGTTCCCTATAATATGCATATCAGTCCACCTGATGTTGTCTCACACATTCCTAAAGCTGCCTTCACTTTTTAGATTTTTTTCTCCTTTTGCTGCTCTGCTTGGGTGAATTCCATCGCCCTTGCTTTAAGTTCACTGATCCTTTCTTCTACTTCATCTAGTCTGCTGTTGAACTCACTAGCGTATTTTTCAGTGTTTTTCAATTTTCTAGTTCTGTGACTTTGATTTTTTACTTTCTTATATTTTCTATCTTTGTTGAACTTCTCACTGTGTTCATGCATTCTTCTGCTAGCTCAGTGGGCATCTTTATGATTATTACTTTGAACCCTTTATCAAGAAAATTACCTATCTCCACTTCATTATGTTTTTCTCCAAGGTTTTATTTTGCTGTTCCTCATACAGCATATTTCCCCTCTTCCTCATCTTGCTTGACTTTCTGTGTTTGCTTTTATACACTCCATGAAATAGCCACCTCTCCCAGTCTTGGAGGAGTGGCCTCATTTAGGAGATGAATCTTATCCTTCAACCTTGCAGCTCTTGCTTGTCTCTCAAATGTTGGTGATTGCTTGTGCAAGCAGCTTATTTTATTTTTAATATCTCCCAGTTGTTGAGTGTGTTCCAGGACCTGTCAGTGTCCCAAAGAGGTCAGGGGAGACTTCAGCACAACCTAGGTTCAGGCTGATTGGAAGCCTGACCCTGAAAGGCAGCAGCTTTTAAAGAATGCAAATATGTACAGTCCCGTACAACTGTAAGCTAAGCTCTGCTGGCCACCAGACCAGGACATCTGTGGGTGACCCTTTGGTGACAGCTGTAAAATTCAGGCCTCCATAAGAATGGATCAGCACCTTCTTGTAGATTATGGTAAGCTGTAGTGAGGCAATGGGAGAGTACAAAGATCTCATCCTTCAGCCTGTTTTCCTAGAGAGCGAGTCCACAGGCCTCTGGATGTGTGCAAAACCCAAAGACTGACCCTCACACCAACGTTCCTAGACAAGCAAACAGGCTTCTTCCACAGAAGGAGGGGGTGTTTTCAGTGTGCTATCTATGCAGTGCCCTGGGTGTGATAACCAGCTGTGTCTCTGACTCTTATGAGACCCAGGTACACAAACCTCCCTGGTCAACAGGCCAGGCATTCATTGGAGGGGGGGGGGGATTCCATGGGCAGCAGCCACAAAAGCAGGGCACCAGACATGTACAGCTCCGCTACAAGAGAGTCTAGCACTCTGCATCAGAGGGGGAGCTCAAAGATAGCACCTGCTTTCCTAGGTCTCTGGAAGGCTTACAGTTAGCCCTTTGATGTGTGTTTAATTTAGAAGCGTGCCCCTCAGTCCACAGCCATGAAAATAAGCTCATCAGCCTCTTTCACAGAAAGTCCTAGCTCCCTGTTCCATTGCCTCCTGCTGTGCTCTGGGATGGTAGCTGTTTAAGAACTTTCCTCCATTGGATACGGTCTTCTGGTACCCACTGACCACCACTGGCCCCCAGAACCAAGCAATGTAGAGGTGTCCCCTGGCAGCAGACACAACAACTGGGGCACCAGATAAGGTCCGTTATGGAAGATAGCAGCAACCTGAAGCAAAGCAGAGGGAGAGTGCAAAGATCCTGTCCTCCAGCCTCTGTTCCCTGACAGCAACTCCACAGGCCTTTAGAAGTGTGCCACACTAGAAGCCTTCCCCTCAAGCTAAAGCTCCGGGACAAGCAAACAGTCCTCTTTCTCAGAAAGACTAAGGCTGAGTTTAAGTCTGTTGTCTGTGCAGTGCCTTGAGAGTGGCAGGTTGCCAAGAACTGTCTCTCCAATTGTTATAGTCCTGAGGTACCCACGAACACAAGACTGCTGGCCTGCAGGGCCAGGTGATCACAGGGCATCCCCTGAGCTGCAGCTGCAAAACCAGAGAACCAAACATGTATAAAAGCTCCCCTCAGGGACGTACTGGAGTGGAGCAGAGGGAAAGCATGAAAATGTCTCCCACTGGCTTTAGCAACATTTAACAAGATTTAGTGAAAGTGCAGAAATGGCACCCTCCCTAGAAGAAAAACGTCTAGAGGGAAAAATAAGGCACCCATTGGCTTTAGAGTGAGAGTACAGAAACGGCGCCTGCACCTCCATCCTTGGAGAGTATCTCAACCAGCCCCTTCTTCTCAGGCCCATGTTCTGAGATTAGCAAATCAATCTCTTTCACATAAAGTCTGCATGCTTTTCAAACAGCTGCATCTGCACTGGGCCCCGGGGAGAGTAAGTCTGTGCAGCTTCCCTTTAAGAAGCATTTCTCAGTCAACTACAGCCCTCTGGGTCACACGGGTGCGATTCCCGTGTTGTTTTTAAAAGCTAGATGTTTTGGGGGCTTCTTTCAGGTGCAGGACTTAAAAATGTTGGGGTGCCTGATGTGGGGTTCAGACCCTTTGCTCCAGGTTTTTTTGTTCTCTTTTAATTGGAGGTTGCTACCCTGAGGGTGAGGTCTGTGACTCAACTTCTCCAACCCACCTTGATTTGACAGTGATGTTATACTCCCAAGGTGATCCAACTGTTTAGAAAATGAGTTTTTCAAGAAACAGTTTTTGAACATATTTTTTAAACCAAAATACACCTATTTTTTATTATTCACAAGAACTACTGATCTCCACAAGGATAAAACTACATCAAAAAGAGGCTACTCCTTAGTCAAGTCTCCAATGTATCACTTTTGCAAACAAATGCAGTAACTCTTACTTGCCATATCCTCCTCCTTCAAAAACATATCTAAATAAATAAATAAATAAATAACTTGATTCCTGTTTCTCAAAGTCTAGTCCCTGGACCAGCAGCCCTGGCCATCAACTGGAAACTTGTTAAAATGCAAGTCTATCTTAACCATCTTCCCCATCTCCACTTAAAATCTACTGTAAAGTGTCTTTTATATCTACTGACTCAGAATCTGCAATTTGACAAGATCTCTAGGTGATATGTATGAGTCTGAGAAGGACCGACTTAGCCCACTATGCTAGTCAATTTCTTTCTTCCCTAATCCTTTCATGGCTGGCTGCTGCTGTCACTTCAGTAAGTCAAACTAACCTATTCTGCTGCTTTTCCTACCCAAATTTCACTCCTTTCTCCTTTTTCTTTTCTCCCCTCTTTTCTTTTTCTGCCAATTCTTACTTGATTTCCATCATGTGACTATACTATTAGAGACTTTGATATCCAATGCAAGCATTCTTTTCTGAGGCCAGCAATGCATCAACACTGACTGCTGCCATCTTTGCATTCAGATGGCTCTAGGTCATTTTCACTGATACTCTGGGGTTCCTACTTCTCACAATATCAGAAGATGCCAGGCTCCTAAATGAGACATGCATGTACCACTTGAAGAAACAGTAACTAAAGTTGTTCCAGCTTTGTTCTTAGAACCGTTACTGACAAAATATAGTAAAATTTATGATACATAATAGTTTTTTAATAATAGATGAAAATGCACAAAGTTTATCAGTGATAATTCACACAAGTGCTTCACAAAATCAAGAATTTTGGCATTTAAATTAGAACCAACTATTCTAAAAATTTCCCACATCTGTTCTTCAAAAGATTCTATGCCTTTTCCATTCTTTGCTTTTAAAAAGCTAGCAAGGTTTCCATGTTGACAATGCTTCCATAATCCCAGAAGAAGAGTGCTACTTGAAATAACATAGGTTAGAACAAACTCTTCCATGAGTCAATTTCTTTGGAAGATGGAAAAAGGAACAATGCCTAGCATATAGTAGATGCTCAGTAAATACTTCCTGAGAAACAGTACTGTTTTTCATGTAACTCAAAATTTCAATCAAAATGGTTAACACTTTTATTTCTAACATTCCTTTCATGTATAGAATTCCTGAACTTGAATACAGAAACCACTCCCTCCCAACTGGGAGGCATCTAAAATGCTGATCTGGAAACACTAAGGCTGACTGACTCTCAGGATACATCTCTGAAAGCACTGTAATATACTATATAGCATATCATAAAACTAAGCCATACTATCAACAGCAGTGCCAAGAAATTTAATTCTTCCCTTCAATTTTGTAATAAAATATAATTTTACGTGTGAAACTATATCAAAATTATATTTTTAAAGTTTATTAAGAAGTTACACATATTTTGCCCTACTATATATGGTCTCGCTCCCTTAATACTCACGAGATCAGCATATTTCTTACACAGTGCTGCCAGCTTCTCCTCTGGAGTTGAAAGAGTGTTTAAGGCTTGCATCAATAATACTACTTCTTTTCCTAATGATTTATAAAAGAAAAAAGGTAGCAGAAGGATGACTTAAATTCAACATAAAACTAATGTTTACAATTTAAGGCTATAATTAGACATAGAAATTCACCTACTAAATTAAAGAAGCTATTTTCAAATCAGTTTATTAGCCTCACCATCATCCAAATTTCTTCACTTACCAACACTGCTACCTGTTAGCTATTTAGCATTTGAACGGTGAGAACAACACTTTAAAGAGTTTTGGTTTTTTGGGGGGGGTTTTTTGGTTTTTTTTTTGTGGTACGCAGGCCTCTCACTGTTGTGGCCTCTCCCGTTGCGGAGCACAGGCTCCGGACGCACAGGCTCAGCGGCCATGGCTCACGGGCCCAGCCGCTCCGCGGCATGTGGGATCTTCCTGGACCGGGGCACGAACCCATGTCCCCTGCATCGGCAGGCGGACTCTCAACCACTGCGCCACCAGGGAAGCCCTAAAGAGTTTTAAATGAGTAATTTAATAGTTTTGGCAGGGAGAAGCAGGTGATCAAGACAGGTGAAGGCAAATGGTCTTTAAAGTAAGAAATAATGTTCTATTGCTTACCCTGGTGGTAGAAAACTTTTTATTGCCTAAAATGTTCACTCTTGTATGTAGACTATTTCATCTAAAAAGCTGAAGAAAACTTTGATTTGATATCAAACTTATATTTGATATACTTTACATGCTGCTATAAGGGTGGGAGAGAGGAACAGGCCACTTTCAAAAAGAATACTTTCCTATCCACATAAAATTTTAGTACTGAAAATTTTTTACCTTCAGTTCAAGATGAAATAAAAAAGAGGAAATATAATGATTGAATATTTAGACATAACAGTAATGTGCACTTCAGTATATGAAGATTTTAAACTCTAACCATTTTAAGCTATTTAAATGATTTTAAGCTGAAGCTACATTTTATGCATAGTGGTGGGGTTAATGATTCTGAAGGTATTAGTCTTGTACAGAAGGAATTATAAACACTTCTCATATTCATACAAATATTAAAGTCTTTAGAAGGTAGCAGAAAGTAGATTAAGAAAGAGAATTTCAAGTTACAATCCTATGCACAAATCACTGAAACCAAACAAGGTAAATATTAGGTACAATAGGAATGAAAAATTGAGGGGCAACCAATAAGGTGAAATAGGGTTTCAGGTTTCATTCATAAAATTTAACATATCACATTCTTAGTCTGAACTGTCAAACTAACTAAGCAGAGGGATAAAACATATCCTAGAAGCAATCTTATTAAGCTACTTTCTAAACTGCAAAAAAATATTGCCAAATTTTAGTGAATATTCTTTAAAAAGCTAGGCAAATATAACAGTTTTCATAGTAATTATTAGTCAGACTACTTTAAATGATCAAACAACAAAGCAAATCAAATATTACTTCTGCCAAACTGGCCACAAACTCTTTCTGGAAAACAAGTCTTAATGAGAGAGAAAGAAGCAAGGTACCCATAACTAAGCTTTCCACTCTGCTACTTGCGCCTCCTGCACATAATTGCAGGAGACAGGCATACTGACCTGACCAAAGAAACTAGATGTGTATTAGCTAAACATCTACCTCAAAAATGGTCATGCTCAATAATTACCTGTGCTGCAGAAAATATAAGTTAAACAAGCATTATGTGCAAATGTCCAAACCCTAAGCAGAGATTATTACCTAAGATATTTCCTTTGTTTCTGCGGCATTCTGAATCTTGCTGACCATCAGAGGGATCTGCTCCAGCTTCTGGCCCTGAAGTTTCCTCTCTTGACTCTTGTGTGCAGTATACTGGGCTCAGCAAATCCCTGCTCTGTGTTATAAAGTTACTGCTTTCATCCTCTTCCAGTGAATGCTTGTTAGTTGGGCTACTGTAATTTGAGTCACGACGTTGAGGAATATCATTTGATTGAGAGTTATGCAACATATCTGCGTTTACTCCTAGTCTGTAAATTCTAGATTCTTCAACTGTGCCAATCACAAGCTACAGAAAAAGAGCAGAAAAAATATGGAGAAAGGAATTAAATCAAATGTAATCAAGGGAGGAAAACAATGCAGTATATAAAAGCTCAGTGTTCACCCCATTCTGCTCATTTTTTTAACAGTGAAATCAACTGTTTTCCTTTTCTTTTGTCCTCGCCACACAGCTTGTGGGATCTTAGTTCCCTGACTAGGGATCAAACCAGGGCCCCCTGCAGCAGAGCGTGGAGTACTAACCACTGGACAACCAGAGAATTCCCCACTTTGCTCATGCTTAAATGTAGTTTTCACTTTTTGTACGTGGTACAATCAACAGGCATGTCACTATTAGACAGTTTAATTTTTTCCCTTTCATACTGGTTCATAAAACAGCAGTGCTTCTTAGAATCAAAGGAGGAAAAGGGAGGGGAAGAGACTACTGTAATAGTGGAAAAGGGAAAAAATCCAAGGTTATGTCCCTCCAACAAATAATATGCTGGCAGCATCTATCAGAATCAACCTCTGCAGAACTCTGGAATCTGCTAAAAGCTTGCAAAAGATAATTCAAATTTACAGCCCAAATTTACAGCTTAGTGAATAAAAAAAAATTAGGAGAGCACAATAGGATTTTAAACTTCTTGTCTACCATCATGCATACCCTAGGTCAACACAGACCATAAGGAGAGCAGCCCACACTCTCAGCAAAGGCTACTGGTGTCAAAGGGAACAATACAAACATTATTTTCAAAGGACTGGGTGTCTCATTCATTCTTTCGGGCAGCTCCCTGAGAAATCTGTACAGGAGTTTGCCTTTGTTTCGTCCTTGGAAGAGCTGTCTCAGGACTAGGGCAGCTTCCAGGAAAGCTTTAGATACAAGTATGAAAGAACTGACTTCAGCAGCCTGGGGTATGGGGCAAAAACTGGGAAAAAGCAATAAACATAAATATCTGAGTAGAGAGAGACTGAGAAAGGAGATGACATAGGCATATGAAAGCTCCCACATTAGACTAATCTTATTATCTCTGCCTGGCCTTCAGTCTGGCCTTCCACCAGAATTAAAGGCTAAGGTAAAGTTGTAAACACCCTGGCTAAGTATTCTAAGCTGATCAAAAGTAAAAGAGAAAACATGTTTTGCGTATTGATGTGAAACTAATCTTTCTTCACATCCACTGATTTCTCCCTGGGTACTCTGTGTGTACCCTGACTTTAGCCACCTTACGCAGAAAGGTGGCTAGGATTGTGACCAAATTCTCCCCACCCCCAAATGGAACCCATTTTAGTATGCTGGGGCACTGTGGAGACTAGAAGGACTCAAAATTTATGGCTCTTTGGAAACAGGTATCCAAGTCACTCACTGTTCCATCTGGTTCTGTAGGGGAATACCACCTCCAAACTCCTGTTTCCCCAATGAGTATGCCAACCCTTCATTTGTATGCCCCTCATAACTGGCTTGCCAATGGAACCCAGGGCAGCAGCTCCTCACCTATCTGCCTGCTCTCCCTCTGAGAGCATATTCTTGCTTAAATAAATCCTCACTTTACTTCTTAACCTCGCTGTCTCATCTCCAAATTTCTTCCACGATGAGGCAGGAACCTTAAATTCACTGGGAACACACAGACTGGTGGATAAAAGTACCACAAACTGGAGAAATAAATCATGGCTACTACGGGAATCATATGGTTTATTCACACAGACACGTATGCTGAGTGAAGTAAAGCTACTGATCAAGCCTGCACTGCCTTGATCATTGGGTACGATCAAGATGGGTATGATTGCTATCTGGACTACACTCTTTGCACTGATTATGGCTGTGTGTCTACCCTCACAGAAAGGGCACCAAGTAAAAGAGTCTTTTTTTTTTTTGCAGTGGCTACCTTGTGACGCATGCTGAAAGATGACCCAGTTGTCTCCAGATTGGGAAGGCCATGACACACAAGGCATTGATTCTCCTCATTCTGGAAGTCTGAGTGCATCCAACCTTTAAACCTTCTCAGGTCTATTCAACCTGGGTGCCCCATAGTTGACCACCATTTCAGGTCATGGGATTGATGGTCCACACCAACCAGCTGACTCTGGCCACATCATTGTAGCCTTTGAACTGATCTGCCATGTGGTCAGCTTTCTGGATAATATGCAGTCTGAAAATGGTATACGTTCTACCACAAAAGTAAAAGTAGTCAATGTACCTCCACCATTCCCATCCACACTCCCTGTCATCCATAGGCATCTGGAATGATTGAGCATTAGGTCTGCTTTTCAAAAACTGACTCAGAAAACCATCCTGATATTAACCCCCTCACCTTCACCTTTTCTACAAACTGTGGAAAGGCAAGTTGGGTCACTGAATGAGCTGGTCCCAGAGAGGGACAACCCCCTCTCAGTCTCTTCCTTGCTAAGGATCAGGACAAATTGGGTGCTGGGTTATACAAACCCATTTTAAAAATTCAGCACTGAATGTCAAGGAAATTCAAAGAAACTTAGCCATTCTTAGGCTACTGCTTTTTTCTTTCTGCCAATAGCATAACCATGTCAGCCCAAGTGGCATCCTCTAGTCCAAACTGGCACCCAGAGGATTCAAACTTGGTTTCTGCTACCTGGATTCTCTTGTGAGACTGAAGTGGTTCTAGATCAGTGTACCCAGTGGATAATTACCCCTTCCTGAATACACTGCCTATGGAGCCTCCCTAAGGTGACCTTTGCAGGTCAAAGAAATGGGGCATAATGGATCTCTGCAAGGTTTACAAAAATCCCCTCACTCCTCTAGTACCTGGCCTTTGTGGGCCAAAGGACTGTCATGAGTAGGTGACGACTGATTGCACAAAAGCTGAAATTATAGCTACTGGAAAAACAGCCTTTGTTAACAAACCTAACAACATTAATCATCCCACGTGTTTAAAAACTGCCCCTGGAGTCTTCCTCATAAAAACAGGTGTCCTAGTGTGGCTCTCCCAAATTGCTGCAAGCCTCTTGTATTTAAGGGTGTTGAATCTGCCTTCCAGCCAGAGAGCTCAGGTGACAATTTGACTACCATTCAAATAGAAATAGCAGGAATGTCCCAGCTACTGCATTTCCTACACAAAACACTTAACTGTCATCACTGAATGTCTCCCACACCGTCATTTCTCTAGCCATCGGTAAGTCATTCCAGGGGTAGACAAATGCCATCCAGCTGGTATCAGAGCCAGATGGTAGGACTGTGTGGCCTTCGGCAGGCCTTTTAAAAAGAAGGATGTGATTCAGTTTTTCACCTGGAAACGCTAAGGTTAGTAACTGGCTAGGGAGACATGATGTAAAGCACTTTAAATCTGTGCCCACTTGGAAATACTAATGTAAGTCCCATTTGAGGACTTACATAATCAATCAGAATCAACCCTTTCTTACCAGAGGTACCAAGTATGCCCTTTCTCACATGGAAGCCAGGGATTAACTTGCACCTCTCTAGAAAACACTGTTTCCCACATTAAGGGGAGGGCATAAAAGATCATCAACTGTTTCAGGAAACATAGTCAGTAGTCATGCAGCCTTTGGACAACTGCAAAGTAATCTCCAAAATGAGGCTACTTTTGGTTCCTTGGAGAAACTCACCAGAGGGGCAACTGACTTCTGGCTTAGGGTCACACTGCAGGTAGTTATCCTCTCAACGGGAGCCATTCACTAATGAAAGGTAGTAGGAAATCTCTCCACAACTTCAGCTGAAACGATCAGTGGACTGCATTCAAGTGCGTCTCGAACTGTCTGGCCACAGTTATCAGTTATGGCAAAATTGCCCTAGACTTTTTTCTTATGGGCCATTCATGAATATATCCTGCTGCAACTGAATCGGTGATTCAGGCTAAGTGGGAAGGTCAACACATAGCCTTAAGGAAGCCAGATGGTAGACTCTGATGATCTATGAAACTTGTTCATTTGTTTACGTCTGGGACTCTGAAGTCAATCCTAAATTTTGGGCTCTTCCTTAGGCTTGGAGTCCTGTTCCTAGTATTCTATAAGATAAACCGAACAGATCTGGTCCTAGCCTATTTTGACCAAATTTAACAGTGTGGCCAATGAACTTGCATACTCAAGGAAAAACTCAATAGAAGCCATGACACTGTTTCTGCTTCTCTTGTGAACAGAGGCAGTGACTGTCTTTGTTTCAAACTATCTTTTCAAGGATGCTCATACAGCAAAGAGCCTTGGGAAAAAAAATAGAAATGATGTCTACCTCATCAGCAATGGGCAGGTTTACTTATTGCCTATATGTTTCCAATTGCTGTTGTAATAAAATACCACTCATTTATTTACCTTACATTCCTTCTGGAGGCTCCCTGAGAGAAAAGAGCTTTGACTTTTCTGACTTCTAGGGGCTGACTGTATTCTGCGGATCATGATCCTTTCCTCCATATTCAAAGCTAGTAAAGGCAAGGCAAGTCATGCAAAATGCCATCTCTCTGGATCTGACCTTTATCTTCCTCTTTCTTTTCTAATTATACTTAAGATTTCATTGTGCATACCATGATAATCCAGGGTAATGCCACAAAGTCCTAATCTATGCAAATCCTTTTAACCAATAAGATAATTCACAGGTCCCTGTTTAAGACATGAACAGCTTTGAGCAGCCACTATTCTGCCTACCACACTGCCCATTATAAAAGATTTAATATCCCTAAACTTAGGATTTCTTTTTTGTAATGCAAATATCATCTAGTTCTCTTTATATAACCCTGTAGGAACAAAAGCTTGGGAATCAGGTGCAAAAGTGGACACTAGTAAATACTACTGTAAAAAAGTATCCTTTGTCTCCAGATTTCTCCCAGTATCCATAAGTTATGGGAAAATTATGAATTTGCAAGTAAATTAAAATCTCTGACCCTTCAGAGCTTCTTGCTGCTATGATTACATATTCAAATTTGGGTACCTGCCAGACATTTTTCAGAAAATGTCTGTCAAGATAAACCAACTGACATTATTTGTTTTAATGATAATATCTTACAGAGTTTAAGTTTAGATAAGGCTATAAATTGCTGGCCCACAACAGGACTTTCATAATAATTTGTGAAGTTTCCTACTACTGTTATAACAAATTACCACAAATCTAAAAATGGATTAAAAATTCACATTTATTATCTTACAGTTCTGGAGGTCAGAAGTCCAAAATGGATCAGCAGGGCTGTGTTACCTCTGGAGGTTGAAGAATTATTCCCATGCCTTTTCCAAGTTTAGAGACCACCTGCCTGCATTAGCTTATCACCCCCTTCTCCATCTTCAGGGTCTGAAGCATAACATCTTCAGATCTCTCTGTCTCTAATCTCTGTTTCCATCATTACATCTCTTCTGATTCTGACCCTTCTGTTTTTCTATTATAAGAAACCTTGTGATTACACTGAATCCACCAAGATAATCCAGGACAATCTCTTCATCGCAAGATCATACTTAATCAGATAGGATAAACATATTCACAGGTTTCAGAGATTAGGACATGAGCATATTTGGGGGGGGCATTATTTTATCTACCACACATACATTATCACATTAACATGGTCCACACTTCAATTCTTAAAGAAGAAATTATCTTTTAAATTACTGGCATAACTTCTACGAACTATACCCCACCAAACTGCTCTGCACTATAGGAGCAGGAAATAAAGTATCTTCTTAGCAAGTAAATACTAGTTATGGTAGATTAAAGGGCAAACACTGGGGAGAGTGAGGGGCATCTGGGAGATATTTTGGAAATATTACATGGGATTCAAATCAACACTCAAAACAACAAATATTTGTTTGTTTGTTTGTTTGCAGTACGCGGGCCTCTCACTGTTGCGGCCTCTCCCGTTGCGGAGCACAGGCTCCGGACGCACAGGCTCAGCGGCCATGGCTCACGGGCCTAGCCACTCCGTAGCATGTGGGATCTTCCCGGACCGGGCCACAAACTCGTGTCCCCTGCGGCAGGCAGACTCTCAACAACTGTGCCACCAGGGAAGCCCAAAACAACAAATATTAATAAAACTTGCTCAGTAGCACAGGGAGACAGCATAGGTCGTTTGGTAAATCTTTTCCATCAAGTCAAAGAACTTACAGAAATTCATTAAAATAAATAAATTTAACTAGGAAGTGGACTGAATTATAAAAATAGAATCCCTAGGTGTGAATGGAACTTAAAGCTTATCTAATACTTGTTCTCTTCTGAAAACTGCACAAATGGAAAAAGTTAAACATAGCTGATACTCAATAATACATTAAATTTGTTTAACACTTTAGGTACGTCAAATACCACTACATTCATTATATTATCTGAAAGTGACTCATAATCACATTAACAGCAAAGAAAAAGGAATTGGAAGGAGGGAAGGAAAAGGAGGCAATAAAGTTTATTTGGGACATTAGTATAAATCTTATTTTACATAAACAACAACTGACTATGAAGTAAGGTCTGTCATATGCCCTACCAGTTAATCATGTATTAATTATAAATGAAAATCACTCTCTAGGAACTATGTCATTTAAACAAGTTCTAATTTTTAAATAAGAGGCATTATTTATCCAGATACCACTACTTTATAAAGGTAAGCTAATACCTGGAGAGGAACATCACTAAAATTGATAATGTATTAATCTGTGACAAAGGGGGCAAGAATATAAAATGGAGAAAAGACTGGTGCTGGGAAAACTGGATAGCTACATGTGAAAGAATGAAATTAGAACATTTTATAACATCATATACAAAAATAAATTCAAAATGGATTAAAGACCTAAATGTAAGTCTGGAAACCATAAAATTCTTAGAAAAAAATACAGGCAAAATGACAACCTACCCGATGGGAAAAGTTCTGCAAATTATACGACTGACATTTTGGTTAATATCCAAAATATATAAACAGCTCATACAACTCAACATAAAAAAAAACAAACAACCCAGTTAAAAGGTGGCCAGAAGACATAAATAGACATTTCCCAAAGACATACAGATGGCCAAGAGGCACATGAAAAGATCCTCAATGTCACTAATTGCCAGGGAAATGCAAATCAAAACCACAATGAGATTATCACCTCATACCTGTCAGAATGGCTATCATCAAAAAGAACAGAAATAGCAAATGTTGGTGAGGGTGTGGAGAAAACTGACCCCCTCTTACACTGTTGGTAAAATGTAAATTGGTGTGGTCACTGTAGAAAATTGTATGGCGGTTTCTCAACAAACTAAAAATAGAACTACCATATGACCCAGCAGTTCTACTCCTGAGTATATATCCGAAAACTCTAATTCAAAAATACACATGCACCCCAATCTTCATAGCATTATTTACAATTACCAAAATACTAAAGCAACCCAAGTGTCCATCAAGAGATGAATGGATAAAGATGTGCCCCCCACGCCACACATACGCACAAAGGAATACTACTCAGACACAAAAACAAATGAAATTTTGCCTTTTTCAACAACATGGATGAACTTGGAGGACATTATTCTTTGTGAAATAAGTCAGACAGAAACACAAGTACTGTATGATTATCACTTACATGTGGAATCTAAAAAATAAAACTAGTGAATAAAACAAAAAAAGAAGCAGACTCACAGATCTAGAGAACAAATTAGTGATTACCACTAGGGAGAGGGAAAAGGGGAGGAACAACATAGGGGTAGAGGATTAAGAGGTACAAACTTCTTTGTATAAAATAACCTACAAGAATATATTGTGGGGCTTCCCTTGTGGCGCAGTGGTTGGGGGTCCGCCTGCCAATGCAAGGGAAATGGGTTCGTGCCCCGGTCCAGGAAGATCCCACATGCCGCGGAGCGGCTGGGCCCGTGAGCCATGGCCGCTGAGCCTGTGCGACCGAAGCCTGTGCTATGCAACAGGAGAGGCCACAGCAGTGAGAGGCCCGCGTACCGCAAAAAAAAATAAAAAAATAAAAATAAATTTAAAAAAAGGAATATATTGTGCAACACAGGGAATATAGCCAATATTTTGTAATTGTAAATGGAGTATAACCTTGAAAAATCGTGAATCACTATGTTATACACCTGAAACTTACATAATATTGTACATTGACTATACCTAAATTTAAAGAAAAAAATTAAAGAAAGAAAATGGTGAGGTAGCAACCTCCCACTTCTACACGAAAGCAATGATTACGGTGACAAAAATTGTCCAAATCAACTTTCTGGAAACTCTGGGAAACAGTCGAAACCAACAACCAGAGGAATCCTTAACTAGGAAAGAAGCTGCTGCAGTTTACTTAAGGAATATTGTAACTTTTTATTTTACCTGCCACAACCCCCTAATCCCCACCCTGGAAGGAGCTAGCATATCTGGTGTGGCTTGCTGGTGCCAGATGGATTAAGAAACCTTGTTCTTAAAAGTTCTGATAGTGGGCTTTGATCTATACGGCAGACCCCCAAAGGGAGCTCAAGAATATCCTCCTGTTTTGCCAGCCTCAAAATTTTCTCACGGTTGGTGCAGCTTCTTGGTGTGAAATGTTGAAATAACAGCCACAGCTACGTGGGCTAAGGACAAAATGACAAGGCAAATAGCAGACAGACTGAAAAGCCCCAAAAGAAGGAGGGTGGTAAAGAAGAAACATGGAAGGATAAGGGCTTTGGATGGGCCCCAGGTATACCAGGGAATCTCAAAGCCTACATGCATGTCCAGGGCAACATACATGCCAGAAAAGACCACAGAAGACCCTACACTTTTGTATCTGCCTCTGTGCAAGAAGGAAGTACATACTAAGGCTGGGCTTACCTAAGTGTTAAAGGAGTTGCCTAAACAAAATCAATTTGCAAAGACGTGGAGTTTAGTTTTTGTTATTTTTGTTGCTCCAGGATTTCAAGGAAATCTCTTTTAAATTCCTGGCTGACCTCTAAGCTACCTGGCTGACCTCTAAGCTACCACAGAAGACTTCAGAGACCACGCAGGACAAAGAATACAATCTTTATAAAACAGCTTACCACAGAATTACTAAGCAAACATTTACAACCCATAACAATCAACAACAAACCCTAGGGATGTGGGGAGAATCTGATTCCCAGAGTATAGAGTTCACAATTGCACATTTCTTAACTGTCTTGTCTTAACCAGACTTCAGTCAAGCTTCTCTCTTCGCAAAAACCCCTGGATACTGGCTTACCCACCATGATCAAGCACTCAAATGCAGAGCGTGCCCCTAGTAACAACTCAGCCCAAGGATCCAAGAATCAGCTGACACTCATCTCCCATCAACCATGCCAATTATGCTGTCTGCTCACTCTCCTTTGCTTGCTCGACTTCCCCTTAAAAAGTTTCTACTAACCTGTTTACCTGTCTCAATAAAAGTCATTCTCTGATTTTAAGACATTTTCAGATTTCTGAAATCAGAGTGTTCTCCGTATTGCAGGAGTGCCTCGGAATAAGGTCTCTTGTTATCTAAATCAGGATTTGTTTTTGTTTGACAGTCACATTATACTACTAAAAACATTCAGTTGCCAACAAAAAAAATCACAATTCATGCAAAGAAGAAATTAACTATACGCAAGTCATAGGAATAAAAGAAATTAAGAATCAGCCATCAATAAAAAGGTAGAAATTATTTTTTAAATGAACCAAAGAAAAATTCAGGGCTGAAAAGTATGACAACTGAATTTAGCAGGAAGAATAATCAGCAAACTAGAATCTAAGTCAATTGAAAATACAATCTGAGAAACAGAAAGGAAAAGGAATAAATAAAAACCAACAGAACTTGAGACTTGTGGGACACTAGCATATACATAATGGAAGTCACAGAAGAGGAGAGAAGGAGGCTGGAAGAATATTCAAAGAAATGAGAAAAAACTTCTCTCATTTGACGAAAACCATTAGTCTACACATCCAATGAGTTAAGTAATGAGTAAACTCTTAAGTATGATAAACTCAAAGACTATCTTTCAAAATGAAGACATTAAAACATTCCCAAATACACAAAAGCTGAGGGAATCCTTTACTAGACCTGCCCTGCAAAAAAAAAAAAAAAAACCACAAAGGAAGTCCTTCTGACAAAAATAAAGTGACATTACAAATTAACTCAAAAGCCATACAAAGAAATAAAGAACAATAGTAAAAGTAACTACATAGGAGAAATTATCAATTACAGATCCCAACAGAAGAATCATCAATAGGAAAAAATTCTCAACTACCAAAAGGTGCCAAAAGGGAAAAAAATGTACAGTGCATCTCCTACAAGAAATCGACTACTTCAACAACTCAGCCAGTGAGAAATTATCAACATCCTGAACTCTCACTTTTCTGCAACAGATTTTCATTCAAACCTCCCACAACCTGTCCTTTTTGTCTATAAAATAAGATTTCTCTTCTTTGTTGGAATATCGTAGACTGCATTGTTGTTGGTTTGTTTTTTTTTAAATCAGAGTTGTCCTTGGAGAAAGTAGTGCAAGTGATAATTTTGAATCTCTACAGTACTATGCACTCAGGTTTTTTTCACCATCCTTTAAGAACTGGATCTTTCTTTCAGAATACAAGGAGAGAGAAAGGAAAAGAAAGAAAGAAAGATGTGAAGTACTAACACCTTCACACAGAGACACAAGAAAATATCACCTCAGAAACAGGTCAAAAAAAGCTAATTCTTGACACTTTGCTCAAATCTAAACTGAGATTTTTGAAGTTCATGAAACATGTTAGAAAAATATTATTTCATACGTTCAAACAGGAATGAACGCTTCAACAAGTTTAAATGAACGGAAAAAGAAAAAAGATTTCCACTGTACCAAGCCCTTTCCCTGCAATTCTCAACTCTAGGGTAGGGCTCTGGAAACCGTATATACCTGTATGCAGCCCAGTCGTTGTGGAAAACTTCCTGATTCTACAAACTCAGCCCAGGAGAAGTGGGATTTTTACAGTCTGAAGCAGATCTAGATTTTCCTGTCACCAGAGGAACAATGAAATGCCCCTGATGTAAGTAAAGTAAGACAAGGGGAACGTTCCAGCATGTCTACCGGATTGAGAGACCAAAAGTATGGGAGGCGCTAAAGCACAAACCAAAGGAAAGGAAAAGGTGTTCAGTTTTGTTTTGGTTTGTTTTTAAAGGAGTTAGAAAAACAAGTTATTGCACGATGATGCTCCCCAATTAGGTTGGACAGAGGTACTTCGGCGTCACCTCCGTATCCTAAGCCCCGAATGTTGCCTTGTCAGTGATGCTAAGAGCCCAGCTCCCGGAACCAAGCAGCCCTACCAGTTCCGCCACCGCCGGCCACCATCCGCGTGGTGGCAGAGAGTAAAGGAGGACTGGGAAACAGAAACGCAGCGTATCCCCGGCCCCCGCGCCATTATCTAAGTACACAACAGCCTTGCCGGCGCTAACCCCAACGCACCATACAGAGCGACGCATGCAGTCGCCGAAAGCTGAGAAGAGCAAATCCCTGTCCCTAGTAGACCGAAGGTGGCGCCGAACGGAGGGAGCACGAGGACGTCAGGAACTGGGAGAGAGAACATCAAGCTCACAGGACCCCGGAGCACCCGCCATACATGGTTGTAACACATGGCGCACCCGCGCCTCGCACCCTTTCACCCACAGACAGGACTGCGTTCCCCGCCTCTTCTAATACCCAAGCCGCACACACCCCTCCCCAGCCCACAGCAGTCCCCTCCACCCCATTTATTCCGATTCCACCTCCTCGCCACACACACAAACGTCCTACTATCGCCACCCTCTGAAGAAAGCGGAATGTTTGTCCCGTAACTAAAGTAACTGAAGAGAGTGAACAGGCAAACCTGTAAAAGGTAATACTCTCCCTCACACTCCACCCCCGCCACCCCGTGGAAACCAGGACTGACCTGTTTCTGGCTGCTCAGTCGACCGCCGCGTCCGGCCTCAATCGTCGCCTTAACCCCTGCTCCGCCGCCTCTTCCCGGCGCTCTTTATCCTACCTGCGTCGCCAAGAAGTGACGGAAGCACTTAAACCGGCATCTTTGACCCAAAGGACGGAAGCTCGCAAGGCCTATCTACTACCTTCCAAGCCTCAGCAGCCAGTCGACGATCCGGCCCTCTCCACGTGACGGCTGGATGTTTGCCTCCAGAGAATTGAGTGAGGTGGGGGAGGGGAGCATCGGAGGCTGAGCCCGGTCTCAGGGCCAAAGGGCTAACAGAATGCCCCAGTGACTCTGCGCGGAAGAGGATAAAGAGTGTGGAAAGAACTGCAAGTCCTAGCAAACTGTTCCGCCATAGTTTGCAAGCCCAGATTGGGTTTAGGGCGGAACTCCGCGGCATTCTGAGAAGGGAGGAGTACTTACTGTGCTGCGCCTGCTGCTTAATGGGATTTGTAGTTTTTTAGGGGCGATTTCACGCTAAAGGAAACTACTTTGAAAAGGGAAGAGTTTAGGGTCAGGTGAAAACAGGAGTATCTCCTGTTTTTGTTCTTGTTAGGTTATCCTTATTATGGGCCCTACTAGCTATTATTATCCTGAAATAATTGGGGGTAAGAGGCGCTGCAGGCATACCTTGTTTTATTGCACTTCACACGTATTGCATCTTTTTAAAAATTGAAGGTTTGTGGTAATCCTGCATCCAGCAAGTTTATTGCCACCATATTCCAAAATTATTTCCTCACTTCCTGTCTCCTGTGTAAAAAAATTAACAAACAGAAACCTCAGTTAAATAGGATTGGGTGACCAGAAGGGAACTCACATCTTAAGACCACTGCAGACCCTTCCCCTCCGCCCCCCTCCGCCCCGCCCAGGAAGAAGAGAGCCCTCTTCTTGTCAAGGACTCAGCCAGTGAGAACCCAGGGACTCTGTTTGCTACCGCCCTCCCACCTTCTTTTTCCTCTCTGCAATAGCGTTCCCCTGCTGTGGGGGAGTTGCATGTGGCCTGCCCACTGTTGCGGGTCCTTTACAATTCTTTGCTGATCCTGAAAAGAACCCATCTGTGCTGGAGAAATAACCGTGAGTCTATTTGTTTCAGCTAAATACTCAATTTCAAAATTTTTCATTATTACATTTGTTATGGTGATCTGTGTCCAGTCATCTTTGATATTACTACTATAACTTGGTGAAGGCTCACATGATGGTTAGAATTTTTTAGCGATAAATTATTTTTAATTAAGGATTGTACATTGATTTTTGTATGTAATGGTATTGCACACTTAATAAACTACAATATAAGGGAAACATAACTTTTATACACACTGGGAAACCAAGAAAAAAATGTGTGTGACTCGCTCTATTGCACTGTTCACTTTATTGCAGTGGCCTGGAACAAAACCAGCAGAATATCTGAGATATGCTTGTACTTTGCAAAAAGCAGAGGAGTATTATCTTTCAGAATTTGAATTTTCCAGCTCCAGCACCTGCCCAGGGTCCTGACCCCTCACCAGAACTTTCACCATTGTTTACAAGTCCTGAGTTAATGTGCCTTGGGGGCCGCACCCTGTTCACCCTGTTCAGTAAAGCCTGCGCTGCATCTTTTACTGCAAATTTGCAGAATTCATTTATTACATTGTGTCTGTGTTCATGTTCCTTGTATATACAAGAACATGTCTTGCAAATAGTGTTACTTCTTCCTTTGCCAATTGGGATGCCTCCAGTTATCGTTTCTCCAGAGTTTCTCCAGGTGCTCAATTGTTGAGAAGTTTGGAGGGATGCTTCAAGTGAAATAACTGGAACATAACTTTCCAAGGCAAGAGTTACCCAACTGTTTCAATAGACCAGAGAACTACATATTTAGCCCTTAGTTTGGTAAAGGTAAGTTCCAGAGCCTCTTGCTTGGTGAAGGAGATGTCAGGGAAAGTCTTTAAAAGAACTCTTTTCCACACTCTCCCTCCCCACTCCCCCACACACCCACCCCCCGACAGCAGCCATCCTCCCCACTATCCATCTAACTTCTGGCAGTCAATTATCACTAGACTACTGGGGATCTTCTTACCTTATTATACCATTGGACCGACTCCTTCATGGGCCCCAATGTGGGCAGTCAAACCGCATCTCTGGGAGCCAGGGATCCGAAGGAAAACCCCAGCTCTTCAGTCTAGGGTAGGGACAGGTAGTTCCGAGTTGCTTACTCTTGCATTGCTTCCCCTTACACCCGTGCCCCACGCACGTATACACACTCTGTGTGCTGTGCCCAAGGAAAAGTCATGAGGAAGACTGCAATGCCCTCCTTCCAAAGGGCAGCATGCTGGTAATTAGATCAAAGCCGGCTCCCACGATCCCTCCAAAAAGGTTGCGGTGGTTAGCAGGGATTTGTGTGCTGGTTGTTCAGTGTTCCACCACATCCCCAGGATCTGAGGAAGGGTCTGAGTAGTAACACCCGCAGCAGGATGGGGATCTCTGACGGTAAATCTCTATTTCTGAGATTGCCCTTTCAACCTCTACTCACACTACCATAGTTTCTACTAGTCATTTTTTGCACTGAACGCAGCCTACTGCTTTCTTGAGCCTACAGGTGCTTGGTGTTCAGTGAAAGAGCATCCGTTTCACCCCTAAACCCCCGAAGCTTACTTTGTAGTTTGCAAAGACAGACTAATGCCCTGCTGAGTGGAGTTAAACAGATTCACACCCTAACCCAGTGGGTCGCGGTTTGCGGTCTCCTGCTCTAATGACTTCCAAACAAAGAAAATACAGATTTCTGGCTGGACAGGAGAAAGTCAAGCCAGTGTTGTAGACATTAGAGAAGCTCCTGCGTCCCTCAAGGCAGACCCCACGAGTTTTCCAGAACTTGAAACTCTGGCACTGTAATCTTCTCCAGTGATTAAATGTTTCTTTATGACTTCCTTCCTCAGTGTGGCTCTTCATTCCACAGAACTGGAATAAACAGATGTGCAAAGGCATGCAAAACTGCACTCTTTGTGCGAATACTTGTCTCTCAGGATTCCAAAATATGGCGTGCCCTGTGTCTCCATGCATTGTTTTTCACTCAGGGTCATGGATTAGATCCAGGACACACAACTGGGTTTCCACCCAGCCCGGGCAAAACCTAAATTTACTGGGAAGGAGAGCATATACTGACAAGACACCTATGCCTCCCGTGCCTGTGAGAATTATATCTATCACAGATATTCCTCCACCCACAACAGGACTAATCCTGCTGTCCCTCCAGGAATCAACTCCCTCACAAGCCCAAAAGCTATTGCAACAGTCCAGAGGGTCCGTCTGCAGGAAAGCTTTAAAAATTGTTCTCCCTGCATTAGGTGAACAGAAACAGTTGAAAGACACAGTTCCTGCATTTCCAGGCTGTGGAAGGAGCTGCCTAAAAATGTGTGCTGCTGGGAGTGCCTGGGCAGAATATGGTGTGGATCTCAAGCATACAGAGCTCAAAAAAGGATGCAGTATTTACTGATGACATTGACCTTTACGGCAGGTGGGGGCAAAAGGAGGCTAATTTTATCTGGTTTCCAACCAAGGTCAGTGAGTAATACTAGCTTCCTGAAACTTACCTGGTGAGACTTCTTATATATGTGGTATGTAATATGAGAATAATAGCTTCATCCTGCAGAATTCACATGTGTTTTTGATGACCAAAAGATAGAATATGTTAAAGCACTTTGTAAACATGGCCTAACCTCTCCCTTTCACTGTGAATAATGTTTAGTCTCTCTTCTCCTGGAAAAGGCATTCATTTCCTGATTTAAAGAAAGAAAAAGAAAAAAAAGGTAAAAGCCTTTGCAAATCCATGTAGGAATGTAAGAGATAAAGAGAATCCAAAGAATCTAATATTTTGAACCTCTCTCTGTTACATTACTCCCAATTCAGTTTCTCAAGTAATAAGGACATGGGGGATAAACAAAAAGATTCCTGATATCTTCAATGTAAAACTAAGCAATGTTTACATTCTTCCAGGTTATAAAATTCTATCCTTTAATTGTCTTACAGCAATGAAAAATTCTTCTAGAGACAGATAAATGAATTCTCTGAAGTAGAATTTTCATACTTTCCCCTACATATACTAGCCAAAAGATGCCCATGATTATCAGCAAACCACTGAGAGCTAGGAGGAAGTCATGAAACAGATTCTCCCTCAGAGAAAGCCCATAGAATGAACCACCCTATCAACCCCTTCATTTCAGACTTCTAGGCTCCAGAACTGTGAGGGAATAAGTTTGTTGTTTTAAGCCACCTGTTTTGTGATAATTTTTTATAGCAGCCCTAGAAAAATCATTTACATGTGTTTCTCAACATTCCTATACTCCATATTAAAAAGGTGCTTATTTGACTTCTTTTGTGTACTGTTTATGGTACCTCACTGATACCCACATTTATAATATAACCACAATCTTTAATGTGCTTTTTAGTGTATTTGTATGAGTTATGACTTTGCCCTTTAAGTCCTTTGACATAATTATTCTTAAGAGTTGGGAGTAACAATGACATATTTTGCAGACTCTCAAGGGACCTCAAATAGCCAAAACAATCTCGAAAAAGAAGAACAAAACGGAGGAACTCATACTTTCTGATTTCAAAACTTACCAGAGAGCTACAGTAATCAAAACAGTATGGTACTGGCATAAAGACAGACATAGAGACCAATGGAATAGAATAGAAAATCCAGAAGTAAAAATCCCATTATGGTCAAATTATTTTTAAAAGAGTGCCAAGGTTATTCAACGGGGAAAGGATAGCTGGATATCCACATGAAAATAATGAATTTGGACCCTTGCCTAACACCATCTACAACAGTTAACTCAAAATAGATAAAAGACATAAATGTAAGACCTAAAACAATAAGACTCTCAGAAGAAAACATAGGGTAAAAGCTGTACAATATTGGATGTGGCTACTACATCTTGGATATGACTCAAAAGGCACAGACAACCAAAGAAAAAATAGACAAATTGGATTTCGTGAAAGTTAAAAAATTTGTGCATCAAATGACATCAACAGAATAAAAAAGCAGAAAATATTTGCAAATCATATATCTCTGAAAAGGGCTTAATATTTAGTGTACAAGGGGAACACCTAAAACTCAACAACAAAACCAAACCATCCAATTAAAAAATAGGCAAAGGACTTGAATAGGCAACTCTGAAGGATTTTCACAAATTTCCATAAATAAGTTTGTTGTGCATGGCCAAGTGAAAAACAGTGGTGTAGAAGATGCTAGATCCAAATTGAAGTAAAGTTGTGAACAAACATTTAAAATAAAATAAAAACTAAAATTATTACTTTACACACTATATAGTTATTGCCTAGTATCATCCAGCAAAGCACTAAAAGAAAAATGCAACAGAAATTAACTAACTCATAGTCAATTTAACCAGGGTTTTCTTTGAACCTAAAAATATAGAAAGTGATGACACTGACAAAACTCTTGAACAAACTTCCTTGTATAATTGGATAAAGTATGCAATTTCTGAATTTAAAAAAGTTCTTCACAAAAAATAAAATATTTAAATTAAATCTTTAATTTAAATTAAATTTAAATTTAATTTAATTTTAATTAAATTAAATTTAATTTAAATTAATTGCACTTATAGAAATAAATTTAACCTAGTCAAGACTGAGTGTCTCATTTGATTTTACAATTTTCCTATGCAATTCTTTAATAGCAACATATATCATAAGCATTTATTTCTAGCACCTCTCTTTTTATAACATGGAAGAACAAACCTCTATAACATTTTCTGGTTTTTGTTTTTGCGGTACGCGGGCCTCTCACTGTTGTGGCCTCTCCCATTGCGGAGCACAGGCTCCAGACGCTGAGGCTCAGCGGCCATGGCTCACGGGCCCAGCCGCTCTGCGGCATGTGGGATCTTACCGGACAGGGCCACGAACCTGCGTCCCCTGCATCGGCAGGCGGACCCCCAACCACTGCGCCACCAGGGAAGCCCTGAAAGATAGTTTTAAGTGTTAAAGATATTCTGAATTTTTTTCTATGCTTAGGGTATCTTTAGAAGGCAAAAGTCAGAAACATTATCTGAGCAGAATTGGACATGATTAAAATTAGTTTTTTGATATCTGATAATAAATGCTTATCACCTATTTAATTAAATTGACAGTAAAAATATTTTAAACATACACGTAACATGGCTGTAAATAAAACAAGCTCTTCTGTAAGTGATGAAATATTTTGTCTGTCTTTTCCTAAATAATAAAATAATAATAAAGTCAACCTAAAGCACAGAAATTATTCTGGTAAGTCACAAATCTTTACCATGTAGGCAAGTAACACAGAACGTTAAGAAAATCCTTTCATATTGTAGGCAAACACATTAATCAGTAAGACAAAACAAGGAACCCCATGAAAACAGAGCAAACATTGCCAAAAAAAATCATTAACACTTCTTCTCACATTCAGGTAATATAGACCAATGCAGGTAAAATTCACTTTCCAAATTTTTTGGAAATATATCTTTTTATATTCTGGAAGAAATTAACATTTTTCTTGAACATGGAGATTTTTTCTCAGTGGGTACTCAAGATCAAAACAATTCAAGATGCTATTTGCATAACATCTTACATATGTTAACCCATGCAATATGTGTATTAGTGCTATTTTAAAATGAGTCAGCAGGGAATTCCCTGGCAGGCCAATGGTTAAGACTCCTCGCTTCAGCTGCAGGGGGCGTAGTTTGGAGCCCTGGTCAGGGAACTAAAATGCCACATGCCTCGTGGCGCAGCCAAAATAATAATAATAATAATAATTAAAATGAGTCAGCAATAAAATTACTATTTCATTATTGATAATTATAACTCATGTAAAGAAAAATATTTTGGTATCTTCAATAAGACTTCAGAGTGTAACAAGGTCTGGACACCACCACCAACAAAATAATAAAGACAACAAACTGTTGAAAATCTGAGTTACTTTGTTAGAACGAAAAAACTATTTTGCCTTGAAAAACAGAAACATGTACAATTTAGTTCTCTGCTATTGTTGCTCCTAATACATAAGATATTCTATCTTACTTAGAAGTAATCTAGGAATTCAATAAATAAACATTAACCTACTCAATTTTCTAACAGTTCAACATTTTAAGATACCTAAATATCTTGGAAAATAATCATCCAACTTACAAATTACAAAATATGATTACTGTTGAAATCAGTTTGTCATAACCATGATTCAATTTGGTTTAAAAAACAGATTTACTTTCTCTGTAAGCCTAAACATTAAATGGAAATAACTTTAGCTTACTTATCAGTAAACCTGGAAAAAGAATACCTAAGTAGGATAAAATGTATGCTTGTATTTTACTTAACAATTATTAATCAGACAAGATAAAGGTGTTTTTATTGAACAAAAATGGTTAGTCTCATTTGAAAAAAATTTGACCTAGATTTGTGAATTTGGATTTTTAAAACTGTTCTATTTCCTACAAGAAGAGTATTTATTTTCCTAGCACAGTTACATTTTAAGGAGCTTCATTTTATTTTCTGGATATTTAGAAATATTTAATTCAGAATTCCTTTGTTTTGTATTCTGAAAAATTACAAACACAAAATGGGTACCTTCTGAATTACAGAGAGACACTGGGACACAAGAACAAAAGTTTGCATCTTCAATTAAACCATTCCAACTACAAGAAAAGTTAAACATAGAAACTAACAGGCAAAACATTCATCATTCCGAATATCAAAGATCTATTATCTTGCTTCACAGGATGAAAAATTCTTAATTGCTTTGAGCTAAAATAGACAGAGATTAATAAATTAGATTCTTTCATCTAACCAGATGTCCATAAACCTCTAATTGTTTTACAGAAAACATCATCTGATCAGATTATACAATAAAAGTTCCCTTCATTGCTACCTTTAATGGGAAATAATTTCACTATCATAAATGAGCTAAAGCCGATTCAAGAATAAACTCAAAATTAGTACAGGGGAAAAATAGAGAAACTAAGAGCACCCAAAATTAAAGTCCTATTATAGCTTGAAATGCACATGTGGGAGCTTATAAAAGATGTGTGGCGTTGAAGCGTCCACTTCCCACGCAATTGAGTTTAACTTGCTCTGTCAAGCTCGAAGCCATTGCACAATCTTCCGGAAACCTCTGAAAGTGTTTTGGAAAACTTTTTTAAAGGGCAGTGTAACTGTGACTTTCAGAAAGTCTTGGGCAGCTAGGTGATACCTGCAAGCATCGAAGGAAGTTGAGCCAGTGGGTTTGAAGATGCTGTCTCCAACACTAGGAGTCCTTGTGAGGACAATCTATGAAATTAGTGGTTATCCTGTGCAGCAGCCTTATGAGTTATCCGCACCTTATTGTCACGGAGCTTTTTACAACTGTACAAAGTGTAGACAATTGAAATGGACCAACAGTACCTCCCCCTTTTCCTCCCACTTCTATCCCGGCTATTTTTCTCTTCTCTGATCACGCAACCCGCTTCCTCCAAAAAACTTGGAGCTTTTATGTTGCTGAGAGGTGGAATGCCTGCGAGTAGGTTAACCGGTTACCAAGAGGACGGATTAATTTGACATATTAAAAGGGACGACTTTCAGTAAAGGGTAAACCATTCCCTCTCGGCTTTACCCAGGCTGTTGATCAGCTGCTGTCAGGGAAAGATCCCTACCCTGGGCTCTTCACGCACGAAGCGATCCCATCCTACCCCACTCGCTCATTTCTTCCGTAACAGACCGACACAAATGCCAAGAAAGCACTGTCTGCTCTTGCAGACAGTGGCTGCAGCCCAGGGCTGTGTCGCCCACCACCTCCCGTCCCAGGACGCGGCCGCCCCCTATAATTACTCCCCACGGCCCACTACCAAGCCAGCTCATCCTCTTAGCAGCTTCTTGTTTGGGCTTCGCGTCCGGAACTGCAGGCGCAGAAGGCCCTGCCATCCGGAGCCTCGGGCGGTTCCTTGGTGGGGCGGACCTTTCACCGAGTCCTACACAGCACTCACCAGGATGCTTCCCTCTGAGCCCTACTCCTGGTCTTCATTTAACAAGCCAGCTGTGTGCTTCTTCTCAACTCCTCTACTCCGGGCTTTTGGGTCTGCTTTTGCCATTCCCCTTAAGGGCTCCTACCCGCTAGGGTAAAACTGACCCGCCCGCTTGGAAAGGCAGAGCCAGAGCAGGCAAGGGGACTTACCTGATTCGTGGTCAATCCTAAAAAGAGACCAAACACCCCTCAGACCTCAGACTGTCCCCCACTTTCAGTGTGAGTGAGCTCAGTGGACCTTTGCTTACTCCACCCTCCCCGGCTCTCCAAGGTTGAAAACTGTTAAGTGTTGGCTCTTGGAAAATACAGTTTAAACACCTGTTGGTGAAACAAATAGCTTACTTAATTATTACCGGGATAAGAGAGTTCACTATCTCAACGGGTCCCGACGTATTAGTAGGAATTAAAGGGGGCTGGAAAGGACAAAATTGGTATGCATTTTTGAAGATTTCACTTTTCAATTAACACTGGTGTTTTCAATTGGCAGTAGCGTACTTGGTTGGTTAGTAAGGGGTAAAGATCTTAACACAATACAGCGTTGATTGGTACAAAGATTGGAGAGTTTTCACGGAGGATATTCAAAGAGAGTTGAGGGATATAAACTGTGGTTTGATGCGTCAGCAGAATAGTCTTTCAGCGACTTTCATTAATAAAATTTATTTGACATTTTTATCTTCCAGGCAACTTTCCTGAAATACTGAAGTATGTTGAAGAAGAAAATGAAATAATAAAACCTGAAACATGAAACTATCTTCGGATTTTCAGCATGAAGCCTGATTCTAGGGCATTCTTAAGGTGTGTGTGTCTGAGGAGCGTTGTGCAGAAAGCACTACTTTGAGTTTACTCATGACATTCTCCCCAGTCCCTCCTTACTGGTCCAACAATTCCTGCCCAGGCTACCGCATACCCGACTGCTCCGCAGTGGCTGGCATCGTCGTTAAGTTACCACAGCCGTGGCTAAGTAGTCTCCACTAGGTCACAAGGTCGGCTAATTACAACTTGCTCTGTACCTTCGCGCTCAGTCGAGCTGCTAGGTTTCCAGCTCGGTTAACCTTACCAGCTTTCCCTCCACCCTGTGCGCCGGCCTCTCTCCCGGGTCTTCCTGTAAGATTTTCCCCTTCAGTGTGTGCCTCTTGACCCCTGTATCGAAGTCAACTGTCTTTCCCCAGACTGAAAAGTTTTGTACTTTCCAAGGATAACAGCCAAGTGCTTCCCTTGTTTCCCCCTGGCAGGGAGGTGGAGAGAAAGAAAGAAAAAAGAAAAGAATATTCAGTAGGGAAGTGGGTCACGTTGATTCCCTCTCCACCCCTTAACATCCTACACTCCAATTTAAAACTCTCTCTGTTTCCTGGTGGTAGTGCTGGTAACTTTGAAGGAAAGGATCCTCAGGGCCACTGGCACGCCTCACTTCTAGGCTATTTCTCCTGCCTAGTATGCTCAGTGCCCCATTAGCAGGATTCTGAAGTGCTTCTCCCTTAGGACAGTGACCGGCAACCTCACCTTCCCCTGCCCCCTTTTCCCTGAGAACGTGCTGCCGCTGTTTGCTTCCTTTCTGGGTACCAGAGGAGCCCTGAGTGACCTGGGGCTGTGGTCGGCCCCCTATGCCTCCAGGGATATCAGAAAGTTAAACCTAAGTGGGATGGGCAGCATGTAAATGCCAGAAGTGCTCCGAGAGAACTCAGCAAGAGCCCGACAACCACCTTGCGTTCTATTCATATTGCCTCAGGGGGAAAGTTTATGGAAAGAACATACCCAAAATTTGTCTAAAATATCCGGCCCATTACCTGTTGGGTGTGTGTTTTTGTGGGTACACCACTGTTGTCTACTATTCCTGGGACTTTGAGAACAACTATTTTTGAAGCTTAAAGCTACATTCAGCATTGCTCTTGTTGCTTTTAACTCCTTAAAAAGAGGAGTGTGTGTGTGGAGGGGGGTTGGAAGAGGGCTAAATTGAACCTCTCTTGAACAAAATGTACATGTTTACAGAAAAGATTGATTTTTGTACCACTGTTGGTTCTCTAAATTTACAGATTTGAAATAGCTCAGAGGAATGAAACACTCAGAATCCCTACAGATCAATATAAGTGACTACTGTAATTTGCATAGTTTATGCACATATACATTGCTCTTGTTGACTTTTTTTAAACATCTTTATTGGCGTATAATTGCATTACAATGGTGTGTTACTTTCTGCTTTATAACAAAGTGAATCAGGTATATATATACAAATATCCCCATATCTCCTACCTCTTACACCTCCCTCCCACCCTCACTATCCCACCCCTCCAGGTGGTCACAAAGCACCAGGCTGATCTCCCTGTTCTATGCGGCTGCTTCCCACTAGCTATCTATTTTACATTTGGTAGTGTATATATGTCCGTGCAACTCTCTCACTTTGTGCCAGCTTACCCTTCCCCCTCCCTATGTCCTCAAGTCCATTCTCTACATCTGCATTTTTATTCCTGTCCTGCCCCTAGGTTCTTCAGAACCACTTTCTTTTTTTAGATCCCATATATAAGTTTTAGCATACGGTGTTTGTTTTTCTCTTTCTGACTTACTTCAATCTGTATGAGAGACTATACATCCATCTACCTCACTACAAATAACTCAATTTCATTTTTTTATATGGCTGAGTAATATTGCATTGTATATATGTGCCATATCTTCTTTATCCATTCATCTGTCGATGGACACTTAAGTTGCTTCCATGTCCTGGATATTGTGAATAGACCTACAGTGAACATTATGGTACATGACTCTTTTTGAACTATCGTTTTCTCAGGGTATATGCCCAGTAGTGGGATTGCTGGGTCGTATGGTAGTTCTATTTTTAGTTTTTTAAGGAACCTCCATACTGTTCTCCATAGTGGCTGTATCAATTTACATTCCCACCAACAGTGTAACAGGGTTCCCTTTTCTCCACACCTTCTCCAGCATTTATTGTTTGTAGAGTTTTTGATGATGGCCATTCTCACTGGTGTGAGGGAGGTGATACCTCATTGTAGTTTTGATTCGCATTCCTCTAATGATTAGTGGTGTTGAGCATCCTTCCATGTGTTTGTTGGCAATCAGTATATCTTATTTAGAGAAATGTCTATTTCAGTCTTCTGCCCATTTTTGCATTGGGTTGTTTGTTCTTGTGATATCGAGCTACATGAGCTGCTTGTAAATTTTGGAGGTTAGTTCTTGGTCAGTTGCTTCATTTGCAAATATTTTCTCCCATTCTGAGAATTGGGTTTTTTTTTTGTCTTGTTTATTTTTTCCTTTGCTGTGCAAAAGCTTTCAAGTTTCATTAGGTCCTATTTGTTTATTTTTGTTGTTACTTCTGTTTCTCTAGGAGGTGGGTCAAAAAGGATCTTGCTGTGATTTATGACATAGAGTATTCTGCCTTTGTTTTCCTCTAAGAGTTTTATAGGGTCTGGCCTTACATTTAGGTCTTTAATTCATTTTGAGTTGATTTTTGTGTATGGTGTTAGGGAGTGTTCTAATTTCAATCTTTTACATGTAGCTGTCCAGTTTTCCCAATAATTGAGGATGCTTTCTTTTCTCCATTTTATATTCTGGCCGCCTTTATCAAAAATAAGGTGACCATATGTGTGTGGGTTTATATCTAGGCTTTCTATCCAGTTCTCTTGATCTATATTTCTATTTTTGTGTCAGACTGTCTTCATTACTGTAGCTTTGTAGTATAGTCTGAAATCTGGGAACTTGATTCCTCCAGCTCCATATTTCTTTCTCAAAATTGCTTTGGCTATTCAGGGTCTCTTGTGTTTCCATACAAATTGTGAAATTTTTTGTTCTAGTTCTGTGAAAAAAAATACCATTTGTAGTTTGATAGGGATTGCATTGAATCTATTGCTTTGGGTAGTATAGTCATTTGCACAATGTTAATTCTTCCAATCCAAGAACATGGTATATCTCTCCATCTATTTGTATCATCTTTAATTTCTTTCTTCAATGTCTTATAGTTTTCTGCATACAGGGCTTTTGACTCCTTACATAGGTTTATTCCTAGGTATTTTATTCTTTTTTGTTGCAATGGTAATGGGAGTGTTTCCTTAATTTCTCTTTCAGATTTTTCATCATTAGTGTATAGGAATGCCAGAGATTTCAGTACATTAATTTTGTATCCCACTACTTTACCAGATTCATTGACTAGCTCTAGTAGTTTTCTGGTAGCATCTGTAGGAGTCTCTGTATATAGTATCCTGTCATCTGCAAACAGTGACAGCTTTATTTCTTCTTTTCCAATTTGGATTCATTTTATTTCTCTTTCTTCTCTGATTGCTGTGGCCAAAACTATGTTGAATAATAGTGGTGAGAGTGGACAACCTTGTCTTGTTCCTGATCTTAGTGAAAATGGTTTCAGTTTTTCACCATTGAGAATGATATTGACTGTGGGTTTGTTATAGATGGCCTTTATTAAGTTAAGTTCCCTCTGTGCCTACTTCCTGGAGAGTTTTTTTTTATCACAAATGGGTGTTGAATTTTGTCAAAAGCTTTTTCTGCATCTATTGAGATGATCATATGGTGTTTCTCCTTCAGTTTGTTAATATGGTATATCACATTGAGTGATTTGTGTATATGGAAAAATCCTTGCATTCCTGGGATAAACCCCACTTGATCATGGTGTATGAGCATTTTAATGTGCTGTTGGATTCTGTTTGCTAGTATTTTGTTGAGGATTTTTGCATCTATATTCATCAGTGATATTGGCCTGTAGTTTTCTTTTTTTGTGACATCTTTGTCTGGTTTTGGTATCAGGGTGATGGTGGCCTCATAGACTGAGTTTGGGAGTATTCCTCCCTCTGTATTTTTGGAAGAGTTTGAGAAGGATAGGTGTTAGCTCTTCTATAAATGTTTGGTAGAATTTGCCTGTGAAGCCATGTAGTCATGGGCTTTTGTTTGCTGGAAGATTTTTAATCACAGTCTCAATTTCAGTGCTTGTGATTGGTCTGTTCATATTTTCTATTTCTTCCTGTTCCGGGTCGGAAAGTTGTGCTTTCCTAAGAATGTGTCCATTTCTTCCAAATTGTCCATTTTATTGGCATAGAGTTACTTGTAGTAAACTTTTGTGATCCTTTGTATTTCTGCAGTGTCAGTTGTTACTTCACCTTTTTCATTTCTAATTCTATTGATTTGAGTCTTCTCCCTTTTTTTCTTGATGAATCTGGCTAATGGTTTATCAATCTTGTAAATGTTCCCACAGAACCAGCTTTTAGTTTTATTGATCTTTGCAGTCGTTTCCTTCATTTCTTTTTCATTTATTTCTGATCTGATCTTTATGATTTCCTTCCTTCTGCCAACTTTGGGGTTTTTTGTTTTTCTTTCTCTAATTGCTTTAGGTGTAAAGTTAGCTTGTTTATTTGAGATGTTTCCTGAGGTAGGATTGTATTGCTATAAACTTGTCTCTTAGAACTGCTTTTGCTGCATCCCATAGGTTTTGAGTCGTATTTACATTGTCATTTGTTTCTAGGTATTTTTTAATTTCCTCTTTGATTTCTTCAGTGATATCTTGATTATTAAGTAATGTATTGTTTAGCCTCCATGTGTTTTTATTTTTTACAGATTTTCTCCTGTAATTGATATATAGTCTCATAGAGTTGTGGTCGGAATAGATACTTGATATGATTTCAGTTTTCTTAAATTTACCAAGGCTTGATTTGTGACCCAAGATATGATCTATACTGGAGAATGTTCCATGAGCACTTGAGAAGAAAGTGTATTCTGTTGTTTTTGGTTAGAAAGTCCTATAAATATCAATTAAGTCCAATTTGTTTAATGTATACTTTAAAGCTTGTGTTTCCTTATTTATTTTCATTTAGGATGATCTGTCCACTAGTGAAATTGGGATGATAAAGTCCCCTACCATGATTGTGTTACTGTCGATTTCCCCTTTTATGGCTGTTAGCATTTGCCTTACATACTGAGGTGCTCTTATGTTGGGTGCATAAATATTTACAATTGTTATATCTTCTTCTTGGATCTATCCCTTGATCATTATGTAGTGTCCTTCTTTGTCTCATCTAATAGTCCTTATTTTAAAGTCTATTTTGTCTGATATGAGAATTGCTACTCCAGCTTTCTTTTGATTTCCATTTGCATGGAATATCGTTTTCCATTCCCTCACTTTCAGTCTGTAATTATCCCTAGGTTTGAAGTGGGTCTCTTGTAGACAGCCTGTCTTGTTTTTGTGTCCATTCAACCAGTCTATGTCTTTTGGTTGGAGCATTTAATCCATTTACATTTAAGGTAGTTATCAATATGTATATTCCTATTACCATTTTCTTAATTGTTTTGGGTTTGTTGTTGTAGGTCTTTTCCTTCTCTTGTGTTGCCCGCCTAGAGTAGTTCCTTTAGCCTTCGTTGTAAAGCTGGTTTGGTGGTGCTGAATTCTCCTAGCTTTTGCTTGTCTGTAAAAGTTTTAATTTCTTCGTCAACTCTGAATGAGGTCCTTGCTGGGTAGAGTAATCTTGGTCGTAGGTTTTTCCCTTTCATCACTTTAAATATGCCCTGCCACTCCCTTCTGGCTTTCTGAGTTTCTGCTGAAAGATCAGTTGTTAACCTTATAGGGCTTCCCTTGTATGTTGTCTGTTGTTTTTCCCTTTCTGCTTTTAATATTTTTTGTTTGTATTAAATTTTTGACAGTTTGATTTATATGTCTTTGCATGTTTCTCCTTGGATTTTTCCTGTATGGGACTCTCTGTACTTCCTGGACTTGATTAACTATTTCCTTTCTCTCATTAGGGAAGTTTTCAACTATAATCTCTTCAAATATTTCTCAGTCCATTTCTTTTTCTCATTTTCTTCTGGGACCCCTGTAATTGGAATGTTGTTGTGTTTAATGTTGTTCCAGAGGTCTCTGAGACTGTCCTCAATTCTTTCCATTTTTTTTTCTTTATTCTGCTCTGTGGTAGTTATTTCCACTATTTTATCTTCCAGGTCACTTCTCCATTCTTCTGCCTCAGTTATTCTGCTATTGATTCCTTCTAGAGAAATTTTAATTTCATTTATTGTATTGTTCATCATTGTTTGTTTGCTGTTTAGTTCTTCTAGGTCCTTGTTAAATGTTTCTTGTATTTTCCCCATTCTTTTTCCAAGAATTTGCATCATCTTTACTGTTATTACTCTGAATTCTTATTCAGGTAGACTTCCTATTTCCTCTTCATTTGTTTGGTCTCATGGGGTTTTACCTTGCCCCTTCATCTGCTATGTGTTTCTCTGTCTTCTCATTTTGCTTAACTTACTGTGTTTTGGGTCTCCTTTTTGCAGGCTGCAGGTTCGTAGTTCCTGTTGTTTTCGCTGTCTGCCTCTGGTGGTTAAGGATGGTTCAGTGTGTTGTGTAGGCTTCCTGGTCGAGGGGACTGGTGCCTGTGTTCTGGTGCATGAGGCTGGTTCTTGTGTTTCTGGTGGGCAGGACCACATTCCGTGTTGTGTTTTGGGGTGTTTGTGTCATTATGATTTTAGGGAGCCTGTCTGCTAATGGGTGCAGTTGTGTTCCTGTCTTGCTAGTTGTTTGTCATATGTTATCCAGCACTGGAGCTTGCTGGTCATTGCATGGAGCTGGGTCTTTGCGTTGTGTTGGAGATCTCTGGGAGAACTTTCGCCATTTGATATTACTTGGAGCCGGGAGGTCTCTTGTGAACTAATGTCCTGAACTCAGCCCTCCCACCTCAGAAGCACAGGCCTGACACCTGCATGGAGCACTAAGACCCTGTCAGCCATATGGCTCAGAAGAAAAGGGAGAAAAAAAGAATGAATGAAAAATAAAATGAAGTTATTAAAGTAAAAATAAATTATTAAAAATAAAACTATTAAAAAGTAATAAAAACAAGAAAGAAAGAAGGAAGAGAGCAACCAAACCAAAAATCAAACCCACCAATGATAATAAGTTCTCAAAAGTATAGTAAAAAAAAAAAAAAAAAATGGCTTCCCTGGTGGCGCAGTGGTTGAGGGTCCGCCTGCCGATGCAGGGGGCACGGGTTCGTGCCCCAGTCCGGGATGATCCCATGTGCCGCGGAGCAGCTGAGCCAGTGGGCCTCGGCCGCTGGGCCTGTGCGTCCGGAGCCTGTGCTCTGCAACGGGAGGGACCACAGTGGTGAGAGGCCCACGTACCACAATAAAAAATTAAAAAAAACAAAACAAAACAGAAAAACAGACAGAGCCCCAGGACCAATGGTAAAAACAAAGCTATACAGACAAAATCACACCAAGAGCATACACACTCACAAAAAGAGAAAGGAAAAAATATATATACTTATATATATATAAATAAAGGAAGAGAGCAACCGAATCAAATAAACAAATCTACCAATTATAATAAATTCTAAATACTAAATTAAGATAAACATAAAACCAGAAACGAATTAGATGCAGACAGCAACCAAGTCTACAGTTGCTCCCAAAGTCCACCACCTCAATTTTGGGATGATTCGTTGTCTATTCAGGTATTCCACAGATGCAGGGTACATGAGGTTGACTGTGGAGCTTTAATCTGCTGCTCCTGAGGCTGCGGGGAGAGATTTCCCTTTCTCTTCTTTGTTCACCCAGCTTCTGGGGATCAGCTTTGAATTTGGCCCGCCTCTGAGTGTAGGTCACCTGAGGGCATCTGTTCTTCACTCAGACAGGACGGGGTTAAAGTAGCAGATGACTAGGGGCCTCTGGTACACTCAGGCCGGGGAGAGGGAGGGGTACGGAATGTGGGGTAAGCCTGGGGGGCAGAGTCCGGGATGATGCACCAGCCTAAGTCACGTCTTGTGTTCTTCCAGGGAAGTTGTCCCTGGATCACAGAACACTGGCAGTGGTGGGCTGCACAAGCTCCTAGGAGGGGTGGTGTGGATAGTGACCTGTGCTTGCACACAGGCTTCTTGGTGGCTGCACCAGCAGCCTTAGTGTTTCATGCCCATCTCTGGTGTCTGCACTGATAGCCGCAGCTCCCACCCATCCCTGGAGCTTGTTTAGGTGGTGCTCTGAATTCCCTCTCCTTGCACACCCTGAAACAATGGTCTCTTGTCTCTTAGGCAGGTCCGGACTGTTTCCCGGACTCCCTCCTGGCTAGCTGTGGCACACAAGCCCTCTTCAGGCTGTGTTCACGCAGCCAACCCCCGTTCTCTCCTTGGGATCTGACCTCTGAAACCGGAGCCTCAGTTCCCAGCTCCCACCTGCCCCGGCGGGTGAGCAGACAAGCCTCTTAGGCTGGTGAGTGCTGGTTGGCACCTATCCTCTGTGCGGGAATCTCTCCATTTTGCCCTCTACACCCGTATTGCTGCGCTCTCCTCCGTGGCTCCAAAGTAGATGTGTTTCTGATGTATTTGTGGGGAGGAAGGTGATCTCCATGTCTTACTCCTCCAACATCTTCAGGATGACTTTTCTGTTGATTTCTTTTTAAATCTCATAGAAAGATGAAATTTTGTTTTTCTGAAGGTTTTCATAAGAAATCTCAGACTGGACATTTAAAAGCCCCTAAATCTAGAAAGTCAAATTCAAGAACTGCCATCAGATTTTACTTGCAGCACTTATGTATTTCAGTGAATTCCTCTATTTTTGAGGTTCCCAATACTCTAAGTTAATTGGGTCAGCCAGGAAGTGACCCTCCTTACTAACCGTACACCTAGACCCTCTAAATCAGGTACTAGTCCAGTTTTCCCAAGACAGCTCTGTGAGCACTGAATCCACAAGGTCAAACTTAGTTCCTTGAAAATGCCTGGTCATATCTTTTTGTGTCCTTCCCTGCTGGATGTATCATGCCTGGCTCTCTGTGGAGTAGCACTGGGGAAGAAGACACAGATTGAGTGGTGTTTTCTTTTAGACTTTGAACTATAAGTTTGACCTGTGGGCAGTAGTTCCCAGCCCTGGCAGATTTTTCCTGGATTGATTTGATATTAAATTAGTATCATTTAAAAATATGACATTCCAGGCAAGATCTTGGTTGTCTACAGTGCTTCCAATTGTATCTTGTTAACAGTAAAGACAGGTTCTTATCAAACCTATGCAAATAACTATATTGCCATGAAAATAAGAATACTCAATAAGAGATTCCAATGTTGGACCCTTCAGAAAGGTCAGGCAGGGAGAGTGAGATCTTCTTTTTAACTATTTCATTTCAGTTTACCAAAGCAGAATAAATCTACTGAATTGTTTTGAATTATAGATAGCTTAAAAAGAAAGAGATAGGGCTTCCCTCACAACCAAAAGTAGAGCCTCAAAACAATATCAACAATATTTCCCCATCAGTTCATTCAGTCCTGTGTATTTTATTCATGTTCTGTTAGATCTTAGGATAGTTGTATTATGAACATTTTTCTCTACTAAAAAGAGCGCTGGAGATCTTGATTCTGTCCAACAATACGACTGCAATATTGTCTAAACTATATTACCAGAAGCCTACCCAACAATATATTTGAAGTGGCAATAGTTTGAATAACCATGGGGTCTGAGATAGTCCTTTCTGTGGAAGATGAAGTATTCTGGCCTGTAGAATGATTGCAAGTACTTTCAATGAAACAAATAAACAGCTATCTACAGACAGACATCTAAAGGCTTAAAATGGTTGCAGTTAACTTATTACTGATCATTTTCAAATGTGAAAAATCTGATAATAGCTTATAATGAGTATTGCAACTGATAAAGAAATTTGGTTGTTTCTGCAGCATATAAAACAAAGCTAACTCATAAAAGTTTTGAACAAAATGTCTATAAAAAATAATAATATGGCTACTTTCAAATAAGGCAGTACACAATATATTTGACACAAAAATAAGCAAAAGTTTTACAGTGGAAAAATCTTAACATAAAACATAAATCTAAGACAATGTGCATGCTATCCAATGGATATAGCAAAAATATTAAGGATATACCAAGAATATGTTAAGGATATACCAAGAACATCAAATGAAGAATATCAGTAAGTCTGAAAGAGATCATAATCATCTGTAAATAAATACAATTCAATAGGTAAATCTGACATGCGACCCAGTTGAAAACCACTGGCCTAAAAGATGCTGTACTCAATAGAAGAAATAGAGTTGTGGGACTTCCCTGATGGTCCAGTGGCTAAGGCTCCATGCTCCCAATACAAGGGGCCTGGGTTCAATTCCTGGTCAGGGAACTAGATCCCACATGCTGGAACTAAGAGTTCAAATGCTGCAATTAAAGATACTGCACGTGGCAACGAAGATGCCTTATGCCTCAATGAAGATCCAGTGTGCTGCAACAAAGATCCCGCATGCTGCAGCTAAGACACGGCGCAGCCAAATAAATAAATAGATATATAAAAAAAGAAAAAGAAATAGGGTAGTGATCAAGTTAACACTGAAAACACTAAAAACAACTGAATATGACTGCTAATGCTGTATCGTTTTTGTCTAATATCAGTCAAAGTAAATGACATGAACAAATCTGTAGGAGCTTTGTGTAAATTATACAAGTTCTGAGCCATTTATATTAATAAGATTTTCCCTATTCAAATTTAACAGAGCATAGGCTGAGCATCCCTTCTTATTTGATAACACTTTCTATCATATTGACAGTGAAGTTGAACAAAAAACAAGGAAATGAGCCCATCAAAACTGAGTAAACTTTGCTAGGATAAAATCTCTGAACATATCATAGCTTTTCAAAGTCAAGCTTTCAAAATTTGCTTTCAAAATTTTTCCTTCATTGTTTAAAACTATCTGGAACAAATTAACATTTTAGGGTACATTATAGAGGGTGTGCTTCTCATGACAGCGACTTCAGACACTTAGCTTTTGGTGCAAATAGTGGGGTATGGAGGAGGAGGACATCTGTAGGAAGTCTCAGAGCTTAATAGTGGCACATCCTCAAAGTTACTGGAAATGAAAAAGCAGTTACTATATAGCAATATCTGCCCTAGAATTTTCTTTCCTCTGAGGGATGTTTTTCAGAGGTTCTTGTTGGTCCCAGAGATGAACTTCACAAAAATAGGTGAACCCCAGACTCAAAATACCTAATGCACTTACAGGCTGCTAGGCCTAAAAATAAGTCAGAAGGGGATCTGTAGCAGTCTGAGAGTATTAACTTTACCTGTTTGTGTTCAGAGAAAAGTGGCGTGTTCTTTCTGTTTGATAGTTTTCTGACAATCATTACAGGACAAAGAGTCATAGGTGTATTGACTGTTATTTCCCAATACTTCTTCCCTTTTACCTAACATTTATTATTTCCTGTACTATTGCCATGAATTTCTGAGGTGATTTCTCAATCTTATAACCAGGGAAAAATTTCCAAGTCAATCCATACTGCTTTCAAGCTATGATAAAATAAGGGAGTCTATAAAATTAATAATATTATATGGTGTCTAGGACGGCACTTCAGTGGGTTTTTTATCATCTGGAATCCTTAGTTCCTCTTGTTTTTCTGGAGCAGAAAAAAAATAATGTCTCAGATGTGTTTATTCTCCTTTGGTTGTGCCCCATGAGTATATGAGAATCTTGCTTGTGTTTAAGAGCAAGGAAAAATGTGTTTTTATGTTTTCATTATGAAGAAGATAATTTGTGTTTTTGTCTACGTAGGTGGTTATTTGCAAGTGGAATTATAATCTTGCTTTTCTTTCCTGAGAACTAGCCTTTTTCTACTGGATTCTGTTATGGCAGGAGTGTCTAGCCCCCTGAGTTTCTTGTTTGTCTTACTTCTGCCATCTAGCTATCACCAGGCCACAGGACAGTCTGTGCGGTTTCCCAGTACACTGGCACAGAGATTTTTTTTTTAAGTGTGAGAATAACATGTGTATATGTTAGGGTGGGTGCTTCGAGCAGAAGAAGGAAAGCTGCAGGTTTCATCCCAGGCTGCACCGACTGGGAGAAGTTATAGTTAGTAAGAGGTGATTGTGATCACCTGGGGAAGGCAGCAGAGGACCTGAGATTGAAGGGTTCTTCGAACATTATATGGTTCCTACTTACTCAGACAGGTGTCATACGGGTCTCTTTCCATTGTCAAGGGACCCACAGACGGAAACTAATTGGAGTGTACATGTCTTGAACTACAAAGTTAAATAACTTGTTAATCAAATCTACCAGGGTGGAGATCCGAGCTCGAACTCTCCAGGGGGCGAGCTCGCGCCAGTAAACTTCACATTATCTCGGGCTCAGGGAGGGGGAGGGAAAAGAGCGGGACGGATCAGTGATGACCACCCCCTCCACAGCAGATCTCAGGGGAGTTGGTGTCCTGGTCCCCTGGCGAGGTTAGACTGGGCAAGCTAGTCAGCGCCTGGCTGCATGCCTCAGCGTCTCGGCTGCGCGGCTGGCACTCTTGCATTTGTCATAGGCCCTCTCTGGCTGTCTCCTTCCACTTTGTCTTGCTATCAGCCCCTGCCCTGCCATTACTAGAGTCTGGTGTCGAACTACAGTGCTCTGCCACACCCAGTATGTCCTCGCTTTAACACCAGCTTACTGTTAACAGCATTTGTGGCCTCTGTACTGGACTGACTTTCCTGAGCTTGGGCTCACCTTGGCGTCTCTCTACTGTGGAGAATTTGGGCACACAGTACCGCCACTGGCCTGAAAGTTCGCGGGACCTGTTGGCCCGGGTAGGAGTGACAGAGGGGTGTGTGTGTGTGTGTGTGTGTGTGTGTGTGTGTGTGTGTAGGTGTACGCTCGCACAGCATCACAGGCACTCTCGGTCAATTACCGGTAGCGTTGGGGGAAATTTGCCAGACTCCTGCGCTTGGGAAGGAGGCCAGCCGGAGGCCTGAGAACACCCTAGGCTTCCGTGCTGGTGAAGAAATCCTTCCCAGCCCGCAGGGAGTTCTCTCCTATCCCCTGTACAGCACACTGTGAGGGTTCGCGGCGGAAACAGGGTCCAATTTTTTGAAAGTAAACTTGCCACGAGGGGCTAGGGAGAGGATGTGCAAGAGTGTCTGCCCGGGGAGGCGGGGAAGGCTTGTGTCAAGTTTCAGCCACTAATGACATTAGGTGGCTGTGTCTATATGCCGAGTCCCCAGGAAGGGCAGTCTGCGCTGAAAGCTCTCGAGGAGGCGGCAGGCAAGGGCACCGGCAGGGGCTGCACTCCTACGCTTTCTAATAACGCCCGCTTAGTAAGCGGCTGAAGTGCGGCCGCTGACTGCATGTGGAGTGCGTCATGTGTGCTCTCCATGCTTGGCGACCGACCCCTGGTAGCTCTGCTCTTTTTGCTTTCCAAGGACTTGCATTGCATTCCTGTCCTTTATTAGTTCCAGGGAGCCTTAGAAATAGGCCTGATTTATTTTCCAGAGAAAATGTCTAATTTGTGTATAAGAAAAATTAGAAAGTATGAAAAGAAGGGGCTTGAAGTTATATTTTGGCGAGTAGACCAAATCAGATTCGCAGCTTTTTCAATATGTTGATTTTTTCATGTGGAAAGCTGACCACACTGGCCAAGAGATCATTTCTTCTTCCTTCAACCTGAGAACCTGACAATGATGAAATAAAGTGAATCGTATCTACCCTAGAAAGACACTAGCAGGATTTAGGGGTGAAAAAACCCTGCAGAATTTGAGAGTAAAATCTGGTCACAAAAGCAAAAAAGGCTCAAGTCCTAGCAAGTCAACTTTGAAGAACAAAGTAAAAGGTCCCTTAAAAGTTTGTTCAGTAAATAAGCTTCATTGGCAATAAAATGAACAAGAAAGATGGAAACTCTGGCTTAAGATAGTGAAAATATAATAAAAATAAATAACTTTGAAGTGGCCTGAACATGTGCTCAGGCCACCTTTCTGCAGGTCCCTAAAGAGACCCACCTTACACAGGCCTCTCTGGAGCACCCTCTCCTATTGAAAATTCACCATTGGTACAAACAATGTAGTTTGGCATGATTAAGCAACTTCCCAGGACTTCCCTGGTTCTAGCACGTTAGTGAAGCAGACATAATTTCTATAAAATTGGCCTTCCTCTCTATGTTTTGATTAATCATTACCATATGAGATTTGAAGTCTAAACTCTTATTTCACTTATTCCAAGGGAGTGAGGAAGGTTATTAGAAGTCATGCTAAGTGACTACTTCGGTGTTAAACACTGAAGTAGTTCCCATTACGCTGGGTAAAAGAGCTTACTGAAATTCCCGTGGATCTCTTTCTGGTCTGTGCTACCACTTTCTTACTGCACCTCCACGTCTCAGCTTCAGTAGCTATCAATAGGTGTAGTACAAACTGAAGCCTTTTGGAGCCTTCCTATTTATAAGGAAAAAAGGATTGATGTCTAAAAATAAGAAAACAAGATATATATATATTTCTTTATTGAAGTATAGTTGATACACAATATTATATGTTACAAGAGTACAATAGAGTGATTCACAATTTTTAAAGGTTATACTCCATTTATAGCTATTATAAATATACTTGTTCTAAAAGAACAAATAATCCTAAAATTTATATGGAATAACAAAAGACCCAGAATTGCCAGAACAATCCTGAGGAAAAAGAATAAAGCTGCAGATATAATGCTCCCAGACTTTGGTTTTTGCATCAAGGTGATACTGGCCTCATAGAATGAGTTTGGAAGTGTTCCTTCTTCTACAATTTTTTGGAATTGTTTGAGAAGGATGGATATTAACCTTCTGTAAATGTTTGATAGAATTCACCTGTGAAGCCATCTGGTCCAGGAATTTCGTTTGTTGTCATTTTTTTTTTTTTTTGCGGTACGCGGGCCTCTCACTGTTGTGGCCTCTCCCGTTGCGGAGCACAGGCTCCAGACTTGCAGGCTCAGCGGCCATGGCTCACGGGCCCAGCCACTCCGCGGCATGTGGGATCTTCCCGGACCGGGGCACGAACCCGTGTCCCCTGCTCGGCAGACGGACTCCCAACCACTGCGCCACCAGGGAAGCCCGTCATTTTTTTTTTAAATCACTGATTCAATTGCATTACTAGTCATATTATCTATTTTTTTCCTGGTGCACTGCTTTAATTGGCATATAGTTGGAGCTTTTATCCTATTCAATTGGTTTGTATGTCTGGCTTTATGCCAGTAACATACAGTTTGAATACTGTGGCTTTGTAGAAAGTTTTAAAGTCAGGAAGTGCAGGGATATCTCTGCTGGTCCAGTGGTTAAGACTTCACCTCCCAATGCACAAGGTGCGGGTTCAATCCCTGGTCAGGGAGCTAAGATCCCATATGCCTTGCAACCAAAAAACCAAAAACAGGGCTTCCCTGGTGGCGCAGTGGTTGAGAGTCCACCTGCCGATGCAGTAGATATTTCATATGAATATTAGGATGGGTTGTCTATTTCTGCAAAAACATCAAAGATTTTGGAAGGGATTGAATTGTATCTCTAAATCATTTTGAGTATATGAACATTTTAATAATATTGAGTCTTCCAATTCATAACAAATGGGTGTGTTTTCATTTATTAATTTCTTCTTAAATTTCTCTTAGCAATGTTTTGCAGTTTTCACCTCTTTGGTTAGATTAATTCCAAGGTACTTTATTTTTTAAGATAGTATTATAGGCGCTGGCTGGCGGGCTGCAGTCGAGACCTCAACGCTTGGGCTCTCCCATACGGAAAGGATGGATCCATTGCCTCAGGAGAGCCCCTGCCTCACTGCTCATATATAGCAAAGTTTCTTGCCAAGCTCCTGGGCTACATGTAGTCAAGCAAGGGTGCCTCTCCCATCTATTTTTTGTTTTGTTTTGTTTGCAGTACGTGGGCCCCTCACTGTTGTGGCCTCTCCCGTTGTGGAGCACAGGCTCCGGACACACAGGGTCAGCAGCCATGGCTCACGGGCCCAGCCGCTCCGCGTCATGTGGGATCTTCCTGGACCAGGGCACGAACCTGTGTCCCCTGCATCGGCAGGTGGACTCTCAACCACTACGCCACCAGGGAAGCCCCTCTCCCATGTTTCAGTCCAAAAATCACTCCCAACTTGTCTGGAAATCAAGCACCAAGCAAAAACTCTTCCATCGTCTGTGCCACCATTTACCGGATACTAAAGTCCCTGTTTTAGCCATGTAGCTGACAGGGTCTTCATGCTCTGGCTGGGTGTAGGCCTGTGCATGTGAGGTGGGAGAGCCAAGTTCAGGACATTGGCCCACTGAGACCTCCAGGCTCCATGTAATATCAAACAGCAAAAACTCTCCCAGAGATCTCCATCTCACCGTAAGACCCAGCTCTACTCAGTGACAGCAAGCTACAGTGCTGGACACCCTATGCCAAACAACTAGCAAGACAGGAACACGACCCCACCCATTAGCAGAGAGGCTGCCTAAAATCATAATAAGTTCACAGATAACCCAAAACACACCAGCATGGGAATGTGAACTGGTACAGCCACTATGGAGAACAGTATGGAGGTTCCTTAAAAAACTACAAATAGAACTACCACATGACCCAGCAATCCCACTACTGGGCATATACCCTGAGAAAACCATGATTCAAAAAGAATCATGTACCAAAATGTTCATTGCAGCTCTATTTACAATAGCTTGGAGATGGAAACAACCTAAATGTCCATCATCGGATGAATGGATAAAGATGTGGCACATATATACAATGGAATATTACTCAGCCTTAAAAAGAAACGAAATTGAGCTATTTGTAATGAGGTGGATGGACCTAGAGCCTGTCATACAGAATGAAGTAAGTCAGAAAGAGAAAGACAAATACCGTATGCTAACACATATATATGGAATATAAGGGAAAAAATGTCATGAAGAACCTAGGGGTAAGACAGGAATAAAGACACAGACCTACTAGAGAATGGTATTGAGGATATGGGGAGGGGGAAGGGTAAGCTGTGACAAAGCAAGAGAGTGGCATGGACAAATATGCACTACCAAATGTAAAATAGATAGCTAGTGGGAAGCAGCTGCGTAGCACAGGGAGATCAGCTCAGTGCTTTGTGACCACCTAGAGGGGTGGGATAGGGAGGGTGGGAGGGAGGGAGATGCAAGAGGGAAGAGATATGGGAACATATGTATATGTATAACTGATTCACTTTGTAATAAAGCAGAAATTAGCACACCATTGTAAAGGAATTATACTCCAATAAAGACGTTAAAAAAAAAAAACACCAGCAGACATGGCACAGCCCACCATAAAGACAAGATACAGCCTCATCCACCAGAACACAGGCACCAGTCCCTTCCACCAGGAAGCCTACACAACCCACTGAACCAACCTTACCCAGTGGGGGCAGATATGAAAAACAACGGGAACTACGAACCTGCAGCCTGTGAAAAGGAGACCCCCAAAAAAGTAAGTTAAGAAAAATGAGAAGACAGAGAAACACATAGCAGATGAAGGAGCAAAGTAAATACCTGGCAGACCAAACAAATGAAGAGGAAATAGGAAGTCTACCTGAAAAAGAATTCAGAGAAATGACGGTAAAGATGATCCAAATTCTTGGAAATAGAATGGAGAAAATACAAGAAATGTTTAACAAGGACCTAGAAGAACTAAAGAGCAAACAACAATGATGAACAATACAATAAATGAAATTAAAATTTCTCTAGAAGGAATCAATAGCAGAATAACTGAGGCAGAAGGATGGATAAGTGACCTGGAACATAAAATAGTAGAAATAACTACCACAGAGCAGAATAAAGAACAAAAAATGAAAAGAATTGAGGACAGTCTCAGAGACCTCTGGGACAACATTAAATGCACCAACATGCGAATTATAGGGGTCCCAGAAGAAGTATAGGAAAAGAAAGGGACTGAGAAATATTTGAAGAGATTATAGTAGAAAACTTCACTAATATGGGAAAAGAAATAGTCAATCAAGTCCAGGAGGCACAGAGAGTCCCATACAGGATAAATCCAAGGAGAAACATGACAAGACACATACTAATTGAGCTATCAAAAATTTAATACAAAGAAAAAATATTAAAAGCAGTAAGGGGAAAACAACAAATAATATACAAGGGAATCCCCATAAGTTTAACAGCTGACTTTTCAGCAGAAACTCAGCAAGCCACAGGAGTGGCAGGGCATATTTAAATTGATGAAGGGGAAAAACCTACAACCAAGATTACTCTACCCAGCAAGGATCTCATGCAGATTCGACGAAGAAATTAAAATCTTTACAGACAAGCAAAAGCTAAGAGTATTCAGCACCACCAAACCAGCTTTACAACAAAGGCTAAAGGAACTTCTCTAGGCAGGAAACAGAAGAGAAGGAAAAGACTTACAATAACAAACCCCAAACAATTAAGAAAATGGTAATGGGAACATAATATTGATAACTACCTTAAATGTAAATGGATTAAATGCTCCAACCAAAAGACATAGACTGGCTGAATGAATACAAAAACAAGACCTATATATGCTGTCTACAAGGGCCCCATTTCAGACCTAGGGACACATACAGACTGAAAGTGAGGGGATGGGAAAAGATATTCCATACAAATGGAAATCAAAAGAAACCTGGAGTAGCAATTCTCATATCAGACAAAATAGACTGTAAAATAAAGACTATTACAACAGACAAAGAAGGACAGTACATAATGATCAAGGGATCAATCCAAGAAGAAGATATAATAATGGTAAATATTTATGCACCCAACTTAGGAACACCTCAATACATAAGGCAAGTGCTAACAGCCATAAAAGGGGAAATTGACAGTAACACAATCATAGTAGTGTACTTTAACACCCCACTTTCACCAATGGACAGATCATCCAAAATGAAAGTAAAGAAGGAAACACAAGCTTTAAATTATACATTAAACAAATTGGACTTAATTGATAGGACTTTTTATCCAAAAGCAAAAGAATACATGTCCTTCTCAAGTGCTCATGGAACATTCTCCAGGATAGATCATATCTTGGGTCACAGATAAAGCCTTGGTAAATTTAAGAAAATTGAAATTGTATCAAGTATCTATTCCAACCACAATGCTATGAGACTAGATATCAATTACAGGGGAAAATTGGCAAATAATACAAGCACATGGAGACTAAAAAATACACTACTAAATAACCAAGATATCACTGAAGAAATCAAAGAGGAAATTTAAAAATATACCTAGAAACAAATGACAATGAAAACACGGCAACCCAAAAACCTATGGGATGCAGCAAAAGCAATTCTAAGAGGGAAGTTTATAGCAATACAGTCCTACCTCAAGAAACAAGAAACATCTCAAATAAACAACCTAACCTTACACCTAAAGCAATTAGAGAAAGAGGAACAAAAATAACCCCCAGAGTTAGCAGAAAGAAAGAAATCATAAAGACCAGGTCAGAAATAAATGAAGGAAACAATAGCAAAAATCAGTAAAACTAAAAGCTGGTTCTTTGAGAGCATAAACAAAATTGATAAACCATTAGCCAGACTCATCAAGAAAAAAAGGGAGAAGACTCAAATCAATAGAATTAGAAATGAAAAAGGAGAAGTAAAAAATGACACTGCAGAAATACAAAGGATCATGAGAGATTACTACAAGCAACTCTATGCCAATAAAATGGACAACCTGGAAGAAATTGAGAAATTCTTAAAAAGCACAACCTTCCGACCCTGAACAGGAAGAGATAGAAAACATGAACAGACCAATCACAAGCACTGAAATTGAGACTGTGATTAAAAATCTTCCAAGAAACAAAAGCCCAGGATCATGTGGCTTCACAGGCGAATTGTATCAAACATTTATAGAAAGCCTAATACCTATCCTTCTCAAACTCTTCCAAAAATAGCAGATGGAGGAACACTCCCAAACTCATCCTATGAGGCCACCATCACCCTAATACCAAAAGCAGACAAAGATGCCACAAAAAAAGAAAACTACAGGCCAATATCACTGATGAACATAGATGCAAAAATCCTCAACAAAATACTAGCAAACAGAACCCAACAGCACATTAAAAGGCTCATAGAACTTGATCAAGTGGAGTTTGTCCCAGGAATGCAAAGATTCTTCAATATATGCAAATCAATCAATGTGATACACCATATTAACAAACTGAAGGAGAAAAACCATATGATCATCTCAAAAGATGCAGAAAAAGCTTTTGAAAAAATTACCATTGGAACAAAAAGAATAAAATACTTAGGAATAAACATACATAAGGAGACAAAAGCCCTGTATGCAGAAAACTGTAAGACTGCAGAAAGAAATTAAAGATGATACAAACAGATGGAGAGATATACCATGTTCTTAGATTGGAAGAATCAACATTGTGAAAATGACTATACTGCCCACAGCAATCTACAGATTCAGTGTAATCCATATCAAACTATCAATGGCATTTTTCACATAACTAGAACAAAAAAATATCACAATTTGTATGGAAACACAAAATACCACGAATAGCCAAAGCAATCTTGAGAAAGAAAAACAGAGCTGGAGGAGTCAGGCTCCTGGACTTCAGACTGTACTACAAAGCTACAGTAATCAAGACAGTATGGTAGAAAAACAGAAATATAGATCAGTGGAACAGGTTAGAAAGCCTAGAGATAAACCCATGCACATACAGTCACTTTATTTTTGATAAAGGAGGCAAGAATATACAATGGAGAAAGATAGCCTCTTCAGTGAGTGGTGCTGGGAAAACTGGACAGCTACATGTAAAAGAATAAAATTAGAACACTCCCTAACACCATACACAAAAATCAACTCAATATGGATTAAAGACCTAAATGTAAGGCCAGGCACTATAAAACTTTTAGAGTAAAACATAGGCAGAACACTCTCTGACATAAATTACAGCAAGATCCTTTTTGACCCACCTCCTAGAGAAACGGAAATTAAAAACAAGCAAACAAAAAAACAACTGGCCCCTAATGAAACTTAAAAGCTTTTGCACAGCAAAGGAAAGCATAAACAAGACGAAAAGACAACCCTCTGAATGGGAGAAAATATTTGCAAATGAAGCAACTGACAAAGGACTAATCTCCAAGATTTACAAGCAGCTCATGCAGCTCAATATTAAAAAACTAAACAACCCAATCCAAAAATGGACAGAAGACCTAAATAGTCATTTCTCCAAAGAAGATATACAGATTGCTAGCAAACACATGAAAGGATGCTCAATATCACTAATCATTAGAGAAATGCAAATCAATACTACAATGAGGTATCACCTCTCACTAGTCAGAATGGCCATCATCAATAAATCTACAAACAATAAATGCTGGAGAGGGTGTAGAGAAAAGGGAACCTTTTTGCACTGTTGGTGGGAATGTAAATTGACACAGCCACTATGGAGAACAGTATGGAGATTCCTTAAAAAACTGAAAATAAAACTACCATACGACCCAGCAATCCCACTACTGGGCATATACCCTGAGAAAACCATAATTCAAAAAGAGTCATGTACCACAATGTTCACTGCAGCTCTATTTACAATAGCCAGGACATGGAAGCAACCTAAGAGTCCATCGACAGATGAATGGATATAGAAGATGTGGCCCATATATACAATGGAATATTACTCAGCCATAAAATGAAATGAAAGTGAGTTATTTGTAATGAGGTGGATGGACCTGGAGTCTGTCACACAAAGTGAAGTAAGTCAGAAAGAGAAAAACAAATACCGTATGCTAACCCATATATATGGAATCTAAAAAAAAAAAAAAAAAGGTTCTGAAGAACCTAGGGCCAGGACAGGAATAAAGACACAGACATAGAGAATAGACTTGAGGACACAGGGAGGGGGAAGGGTAAACTGGGATGAAGTGAGAGAGTGGCAAGTAAATATATACACTACAAAATGTAAAATAGATAGCTAGTGGGAAGCAGCCACAGAGCACAGGGAGATCAGCTCAGTGCTTTGTTGCCACCTAGAAGAGTGGTATAGGGAGAATGGGAGGGAGACACAAGAGGGAGGAGATATGGGGATATATGTATATGTATAGCTGATTCAATTTGTTACAAAGCAGAAACTAACACACCATTGTAAAGCAATTATACTCCAATAAAGATATTAAAGAAAAATTAATAAAAGAATTTTTAAAAAGATACTATTATAAATGTAATTGTTTTTGTAATTTCTTTTTCATATTGTTTATTGTTCGTGTATAGAAATGCAACTGAGGGACTTTCCTGTTGGCACAGTGGTTAAGAATCCTCCTGCCAATGCAGGGGACACGGGTTTGAGCCCTGGTCGGGGAAGATCCCTCATGCTGCGGAGCAACTTAGCCCGTGTGCCACAACTGCTGAGCCTGAGCTCTACAGCCTGCATGCCACAGCTACTGAAGCACACGTGCCACAACTACTGAACCCCGTGTGCTGCAACTACTGAAGCTGGCATACCTAGAGCCCGTTCTCTGCAACATGAGAAGCCACCGCAGTGAGAATCCCGCGCACTGCACCAAAGAGTATCCCCCCACTCATCGCAACTAAAGAAAGTCTGCGTGCAGCAACGAAGACCCAAAGCAGCCAAAAATAAATAAATAAATAAATTTATAAAAAAGGAAGAAAAGAAAAGAAATGACATTGAGTTTTGCATTTCTTTGACTTATTTTCTTGCTACTGTGCTGAATTCATTTATTAGTCCTAGTAGGTTTTATTGTGGAGTCATTACTTTTCTGTATATAAGATCAGACGTATATGATAAGAGAGAAATCTACTTCTTTCTTTCCAATTTGGATGAACTTTTTTCTTCTTATTGAGGTATAATTGATATATAACATATTAATTTCAGGTATACGGTATAATGATTCAATACATGTATATATTGTGAAATGATCACCACAATGTCTGTTTAACAGCCATCACTATACAGCTATAAAAATTTTTTTGGTGAGAATTTTTAAGATCTACTCTCTCAGCAGCTTTCAAATGTACAATGCAGTATTGTTATAGAATAATCAGCATACTATACTTTTCATCTCAGTATTTATTTATTTTGCATCTGGAAGTTTGTACCTTTTTACCACCTTCATCCATTTCAGTCACTCCCCACCCCCACCTCTGATAACCACCAATCTGTTTTCAGTGTATATGAGTTTGGGGGGGTGTTGTCTTTCTCTCTCTTTCTTGCCTGCTTGTTTTCTTTTTTGGTTCCACATATAAGAGAGATCACACAGTATTTTTCTCTCTCTGACTTATTACTTAACATAATGCCCTCAAGGTCATGCATTGTTGTCAAAAATCCATGTTCTTTTTGTGTGGCTGAATAATATTCCACTATATATATGCATATATATCACATTTTTCTTTATCCCATTCATCCATCAGTGGACACTTAGGTTGCTTCCGTATCTTGGCTATTGTAAATAATGCTGCAATGAACATGGGCATGCAGACATCTTTTCAAGTTTGTGTTTTTGTTTTGAGAGACCTCTATACTGTTCTCCATAGTGGCTGTACCAATTGATATTCCCTCCAACAGTGCACAAGTGTTCCCTTTTCTCCACATCCTTGTCAACACTTGATTTTTGTCTTTTTGATGATAGCCATTCTAACAGGTGTATGGTGATATTTCATTATTGTTTTGATTTGCATTTCCCTGATGATTAGTGATGTTGAACACCATTACACATGTCTTTTGGTCATCTATATGACTTCTTTGGGAAAATGTCTGTTCAGATCCTCTGCCCATTTTAAATCAGAATGTTTCTTATTTTGCTACGGAGTTGTATGAATTCTTAATGTATTTTGGATATTAACTCCTTATGAGATGTATAATTTGAAAATATTTCCTCTCAGTTCATAGGTTGCCTTTTAATTATGTTGATGGATTCCTTTGCTGTGCAGAAACTTTTTAGTTTGGTATAGTCCCACTCTTTGTTTTTGCTTTTGTTGCCTTTGCTTTTGGTGTTAAGTCCAAAAAAATCATTGCTAAGACCAACGTCAAGGGGATTACCAACTATGTTTTCTTCTAGGAGTTATATGGTTTCAGCTCTTACATTCAGCTCTTTCATCCGTTTTAGTTGGATTTTGTGAATGGTGAAGGTAGTCCAGTTTCATTCTTTTGCATGTAGCTGTCCAATTTCCTCACCATTTATTGAAGAGATTTTCTTTCCCTGTTTTATATTCTTGGCTCTTTTGCTGTAAATTAATTGGCAAAAAAAGTGTGGGTTTAGTTCTGCACTCTCAATTCTGTTCTTTTCTTATTTCTTTTTTTGCTTTCTTTATTTTTCTGCCTAGCTGCACTGCGCAGCATGTGGGATCTTCGTTCCCAGACCATGGATCGAACCCCTGCAGTGGAAGCATGACATCTTAACCACTGGACCACTAGGAAGTTTCCATCAATCCTATTCTTTTCATTTGTGTGTTTTTATATCTATTTTTTTCCTAATTGCTCTGCTTAGAACTTACAATACTATGTTGAATTGAAGCGGTAAAAGTAGGCATCCTTGCCTTTTCCTTACCTTAGAGGAAAAGCTTTCAGTCTTTCATTGAGTATAACATTCACTGTGTATGGCTTTTATTATGACGTAGTTTTCTTTTATTCCTAGTTTTTTGAGTCTTTTTGTAAATTACTAAACAGTGTTGAATTAAGTTAAATGCTTTTCTGCATCAATTGAGATGATCATGTGTTTTTTTCCCCCCTTCATTCTGTTAATGTGGTGTATTACATTGATTGATTTCCTTATGTTGAATGATTCTTGCAGTCCAACAATAAATCCTTTTTGGTTAGGCTTATAAGCCTTTTAATATACTGCTGAATTTAGCTTTCTACTATTTTGTTGAAAATATTTGCATCAAGATTTATAAAGGATAGTGATCTATATTTTCTTTTGTGGTAGTGTCTTCATGTGGCTTTGTATCAGAGTAATACTGGCCTCATTGAATGAATTAGAAAATGTTTGCCCCTCTTCAACTGGAAAAGTTTGAGAGGATTGGTATTAGTCCTTTTTTAAGTGTTTGGTAAAATTCATCAAAGAAGCCATCATGCCCAGGGCTTATCTCTGTTGAGAGATTTTTTGTTACTGGTTCAATCATCCTATTAATTATAGGTCTATTCACACCCTGTATTTCTTTGTGATTTAACCTTTGCAGGTTCTATATTTTTAGGAATCATTCATTCATGTAAGTTGTCCAATTTGCTGGCATAATTGTAGTATTCTCTTACAATAATTTTTATTTCTGTAGAATCAGTGGTAATGTCCCCACTTTCACTTCTAATATTGGTAATTTGAAACTTTTCTCTTTTTTTCTTAATACAGCTAGCTAAAGTTTTGTCAATTTTCGTTGTTCTTTTTAAAAAACAAACTTTAAAAAATTGAAATATAGTTGATTTACATTATTGGCTTACTATCAGATGTACAGCATAGTAATTTGGAGTTTTTTTCAGATGATATTACACTATAGGTTATTGCAAGATATTGGATATATTTTCCTGAGCTATAAAGTAAATCCTAAAACAAACTTTTCATTTCGTTGATTTTCTGTTATTTCTCTATTCTCTATTTCATTTATCTCGGCAGTAATGTTTATTATTTCCTTCATTCTGCTACCTTGGATTTAGTTTATTCTTTTTTCAAATTTCTTAATTTGTAAATTTAAGTTGTTTACTTGATATTTTTCTTGCTTTTTAAGGTAAAAACTTATAGATATAAATTTGCCCTTAGTACTACTTTCACTATGTACAGTAAGCTTTGGTATATTCTCTGTTTGTTTTCATTCATCTGTATTTTCTAATTTTTCCTGTAATTTCTTCTTTTATGCACTGCTTGTTTAAAAGTGTGTGTAATTCGCCCATCTTGTAAATTTTCCATTGTTTTCTGTTATTGATTTCTAACTCTCTTGTAGTTGGAGAGTATACTTTTTATAATATCTATTTTTAATATCTATTGAGATAATTTGTGCTCTACATGATCTATTCTGGAAAATGTCCCTTTTGCACTTGAGAAGAATGTATATGCTGTTTTTATTGGGCAGAGTGTTTTGTGTATGTCTGTAGGATCTAGTTGGTTTACAGTGTTAAGTCCTCTGTTTCCTTGCTTATCTTCTGCCCGGCTGTTTTATTCAGTGTAGTGAGTGGGGTATTGAAATATACAACTATTATTGTAGAATTGTCTATTTTCCCTCCCATTCTGTCAGTTTTTGTTTCATATATTTTGATGATCTGTCATTGTGTACGTAATGTTAACAACTGTTATATCATCCTGCTATTTGAACCTTTTATTCATAGGCAATATAATGTCCTTCTTTGTCTCTTGTAACCATTTTTTTGAAACGAACTCTATTTTGTCTGATATTAGTACATCAGTCTTGCTCTCTTTTGGCTACTAGTTGCATGGATATAGTTTTCCATCCTTTCATTTTCCACCATTTTGTGTTTGGGGATCTAAAGTAAATTTCTTATAGCAAGCATGTAGTTGAATTATGTTTTTAAAAAATTCATTCTGCCAATCTCTCTCTTTTGATTGAAGAGTTGAATCATATTTAAAGTTATTACTGATAAGAAGGGACTTATTTCTATCATTTTGCCATATGTTTTCTATATGTCTTATAACTATTTTTGTCCTTCTTTTCCTGTTACTGTGTTTAAAAAATTTAATTGTTAGTTTATAGTGAAATGTTTTAATTCCCTTTTCCTTTTTTTATATATTATGTAGCTATTTTCTTTCTGGTTACTATGGCAATTATATTTAACATCTAAAAATTATAACACTCAATTTTTCTTTCAGTTCCTGATAATGTCCATTGTGCTACCTTCAAGTTCACAGATTCTTTCTTCTGCCTGCTCAAATTTGACTTTGAATCCCTTTAGTGAATTTTTCAGTTTAGTTATTGTACTTTTCAGCTCCAGAACTGTTTTGTTTCTTTTTAGGTTTTCTATCTCTTTATTGATTTGCTATTTTGTTTATACATCATTTTCTTGATTTTCTCCACATTTTCCTTAGTTTCTTTAGCTGTTTAAGACAGTTGCTTTAGAGTCTTTGTCTATTATATCTGCCATTAGTTATTTTTCAAGGGAAGTTTTGGTTGTTTTATTTTTTTTCTCTTTGAATGAGTCATATTTCCCTCCTTCTTTGTATGCCTTTTTTTTTCTTGTTTGTTTTTGAAAACTGGACATTTGAATCTAATAAAATGGTAACTTTAGAAAGTATATTCTTACCTTGTCAAGGCTTGTTCTTCAGTCATCTCTTGAAGAACCCTCAAACACTGTTTGAACTGTGGGTCCGATTATATGCAAATTTTTTTCAATACGTATGTACCACAGTACTACATGATTTGCACTTGTTTGAGTCTGTGGATGCACAATCGTGGATATGGAGGGCTGACTGTCAAGTTATACACAGATTTTCAACTGTATAGGGGTCAGTGCCCCTAACCCATGCATTTTTCAGGGGTCAGCTGTATTTTGTTATTGCTTTTGTTTATTTATTTATTTTTGATTTTTCTAGGCTGTCTCTGTGCCCAGGGATCAACCTAAGGAATAAACTTAAGGTCTTCTCTGAGTCTTTCCGGGGCATGTGCAGCCACTTTCTAATTTTCCCCATTATGCAGTTGTTTTTTAATGTCATAGTCTTTAATGTCTGGCTGTCAAAAGTGGAAAAAGAGAATGAAGAGCAACTAAAAAGGCACAGGTTCTTTAAATCCTCTAGAAGTCATTTCAGGTCCAAAGGGATGGACCTACACCAATGAGAGTAAGAGAAACAGCAGTGGCTGCCAGCTTCTTTGTACCTCGTGATCATAAGCAGCAATCGACATCAACATTTAGAGACAAGGTCATTTTTGCTCACCCTGTTCCTTCATGCCGTATGCAAGCTCCTCCTGGAACATGGGCAGCTTCCTGCCACCAGCATTTTGACTGGGTAGCTGCTGTTTTTCTAAGAGCAGAAGTTGACCAAAATTGTCTGCATTTTACCATATAAGTCTTCTGGAACTTGCAAGCCTCAATAGACTTTAGAGTTCCAAAATAGTTTTACAGACTCTGCCAGTGCTGTTGTTGTCTATGTGGGGAGGCAGATTTCTGGTGTTTCTACTCTGCAATTCCCCAGAATCCTCTGAGGAAGGCAATTCTTTAGTTGGATAATAGATTCTATAAATTATTATGTCATATACATAATACATATTACATCATATATAGATGAACAAAATGTATCATCTGACACCTGCTGATCCCAGAAAGGAACAGACTTCTTTTGTGGTATTTATCACAGTTAGCAAGTTGCCAGGATGGTATGGAAGTACATAATTGAAGAAGTTATGTAAGATCTGATCCCAGAAAGAGTTTAAGGTTTGGGAGAATGGTGCAGGTACATGGGAGCAAAGAGTACACTCTACTGGAGAGATCCTAGGTTTGGAGACAGGTAGACGCCTGTAGAAGCTATACCTGTTTTGAGGGTAACTGTACAACCTCAGTTTTTTCTATTATAAAATGTGAATATTAATACCTATCAAATAGGGTTACTTTGGGGATTAAATGCATAGCAAAATGTACCTAATAATGTGATTTATAACAGTGAGGCACTCATGCAGAAATTACTCATAATTAAGAAGGACTTGTTTTGCTATCAAATGCATTGTAGACATACTGTTACTGTTACAGTTAAAATGGCATAACTTAAAAGTACTTCAGACACCCAAAGGTCAAATGTGATCTCAACTCACTCTTCTGGTTTTAGCAGGTCACAGGGAATGACAGTTGTGGTCTTCTGCTGTCAAGTAAGGACCCACTGCTTGGCAACAGGCACAGTGTTAAAACAAGTCTTTGATTTTTGGCTTCATTTTGCTTTTGGCTAGGGTGCTCTTCTCTCGTCTCTTGGTCGTGATGTTCTGCAAGGATAGGATTTACAGGGCATCACATATTCCCGTGGATGTCCCCTGGGCCTTTCTCAGAGGGTGAGAATCTTCTGGTTCTTTCTTCACTTTCCACTTTTTTCTGCTTCAATCCTCAGCAGAACTACAAAGCCCTACCTGAAAATCCAGGCACTCCCCTTTCCCTATAGCACATACCTACAACTAACTTGTTCCCTGAAATGCAGTTCCTTCTCTGTCCAGGAGTCATCAGAAATAGGTGATATTTAAAGCCATGGGCTTGGATACTATGGTGGTGGGGAACAGGGGAGGCCCAAGGCCCAAGGCAATGGGTAGAGTACAGAGAAGAGTAAGAAGGAGACTGGAAAAAGTTCAGAAACCCAGGGAACAGAAAGTAAGATAAACTTACTTCCAAATTTTGTAATAAGCCTAACTTCTCTCCATTCTCTCACATCCACATTTATTATCCATGATTATTATTCCAGCTGATCTCTGCTTCATCCTCCTCTAGGCCATCCTCCACAGGGCAACTAGGAAGATCTTTTAAAAACATGTCAGATGTCACTGTCCCAGTAGTTCCCGCGTCATTGGAAACAAAATACCAAATTCTTAGCAAAGCTTACACTCCATGCCACGTCAGTGCTTGCCACGGTTTACCTCATTGTCCAAGGGCCAGCCACACAGGCCACTTGTCGGCTCCTTTATAGGTTCTGAGAGGTCTTCCTTGGACAGTTATCTCACCAACAAGACTGTATACACTTCTCTATAAGGGCAGGGCTGTGTATGCTGAAGCCAAGAGAATCAAGTAATTTATAGAAGTAGTGCTCATGCTTGTTGAGTGTTCCTGAAAGGCCAAGTAAGGGGAGGTGTGACAAATGCCCATCATTTTTGAAAAGAAGGAAGTATGTACTGATACTGAATACTTTCTGCAGAATGTGGTGGAAAGATGGAGGAGTTAGTTGAAATTGATGTTATCTATAGCACCACAAAATTCTGTTATCATTGGCAAAGATACGCTGTAAGACATGTCTACAAATTTCACAGAGGAGATACCAAACAGCAATAATGGGTTCTCATTTATGAAAACAGAAGGAGAAACATGCCTTCATGCTTGTTTGTCCACTGTTACCAAGGGAAGCCTATAGAGAAATGGCTGAGAAATGGAATGTGTCTCCTATTCTTGCTGCGTGACCTCCCAGATCCAATTTCTTGCTTTTTCCAATGAGATATTTAAAACACATTTTATACAAATTGTTGTATGCCACCCCTTTTTTTCTTAGTAACAGTCCTTGGGATCATTATCAAGGGATCATTTTAAAGTACATATCTATTTAATCAAGAATAGATTTGATATTCTCATCTAGAGAATACTGCGTTGTATGAATGTATCATCAAAGTAATTGCTGGACATGTTCATTGTTTCTAATCTTATGCTATAAAAAAGCTGCACTAGGGGCTTCCCTGGTGGCGCAGTGGTTGAGAGTCCGCCTGCCGATGCAGGGGACACGGGTTCGTGCCCCGGTCCGGGAGGATCCCACGTGCCGCGGAGCGGCTGGGCCCGTGAGCCATGGCCGCTGAGCCTGCGCGTCCGGAGCCTGTGCTCGGCAACGGGAGAGGCCGCAACAGTGAGAGGCCCGCATACCGGAAAAAAAAATAAAAAAAAAACTGCACTAAATAACGTTATGCAAAAATCTTAGAGTAACTTTAATTTACAAGCATAGGAGGTAAAGAAGTAGTCTTTGCTGGGGACAATAGACTGCAAAGCCAGGGGCAGCTCGTTAATGCTCAAGCCTGCCCTGAGGCATTGCAATAACTGACTTTCCAACCGCGGCAAGGTGCGCAGTTGAAAGGCCTGGAGAACTGTAGTTCCTGGAGACGACCCAATGCACTGGTAGGACCCGCCCTCTCCCTTACGGCTTCCAGCTTGCTGGCAAGTGTTCGGCTCCCAACCCAGGGTGAGGGCCTTGCCCTGGCTCCGATGACTTGGCTCTGATCGCAGCTCCCTTGCCAAACCTCGCCTGGGGTTAATGATTGATTTACTGGCGCCACGTGGCTGGCGCCATCCCAGGTACTTGTCCAAGCAAGAGGAGCTGTTGGCGAGCAACAGAAAGGCCGCGAGTGCTGGGGGGTCGCCCGGGGAAAGAAGCAGTGGTGCAGACTAAAACTAGCGGCCAGTTGCCCGAATGTGGGTCGAACCCGCTGGGAGAGAAAGGGAGCACCGGGTAGCGCCACACGTGTTGGCAGCTGGTGATTAGGCAGCCCTGACTTGAGTCCTAATATGCCGCCCAGTGGCCCCTGCTTACTGTGGACGCAGCGCGGCGGGGCCCGGGAGATGTACAGATCTGGGCAGGGCACAGGGCAGGATATCCTGGGGTAATCGCACTCCCCTTATTTCTCACCAGAGGCAGTACAAACACCCTGAACTCTTTCCAACAACCGAAAACTGCAAACATGAGGCATCAATAAGGAGTTCTGCGTGCAACGAACGAAACACTTGCTTTATTTTTATGCAGATTATGCCCCCCAAAAGATCTCGCAGGTGGGGAGAAGGGGCAGGGGGATTAGAGAACCCGAACCCCCAGCTAAGAAGAGATGACAGGGTCGAAGTTGCCAGACCCACACTCAGAGACCGTCACGGCCTCGGGCGAAGCAGAACTCAAAGTTGCAGGCACTGGCCAGGTCCGACCCGCCTTATCTCCCCACCAGAGCGGTCAAAATTGTGGCGCCTTAGCCTGCCAGCAGACGTATATTAGGGAGGCAGCGAAGCGACCTAAAATGGAGCTCCAAGACCACGTGCGATTGCCAGGATCCATATTAGCAGGGGAAAAGGCACACTTTGCTGAATAGCAGGTGGCGCGCCAGGGTAGAACGCCGCTGGAGGGCTCCGACACCCCGGCCCTGGGTTTGCCGTCTCTTAGATGGGGAGACTGGCTGTCACTCCCCGCAGTTTGTAGAGTCGCCCCAAAAACGTCCTAAATGAATGTGGATGATATGTATGATCCAGCCCCGAAAACTAGTTTTCATCTTCTTTCTCCTTTACACCTACATTTCCTCCTCCGGGTACTATAAAGGAGGCAAGCCCAGTTGTGGATGAAGAATGCCAACAAATCCTTAAAATCATACACCTGAAACCCCTTTCCATTGGCAGATACAAAACCGGAGTGTCCGTTACCCTAAATAGCCAACATATCTTGAAAAATAACAAAGTTGGAGGTCTCACACTTTCTAATTTCGAAACATACTGCAAGCCTACAAGAATGAAAATAGGGTTTGACTGGCATAAAGACAGACAATAGATTAAGAGAATAAAAAGTCCAGAAGTAAATTCTCACAATGGTGGTAAAACCCGTGCAATGAGGAAAAGACGGTCTATTCAACAGTGTTGTGAAAACTAGATACCTAGGTGGAAAAGAATGACATTGGACTCCTACCTTACACCACACCAAATATTAATTCAAAAGGGATCAAAGACCTAAATGTATGAGCTGAAACTATATAAATCCTAGGGGAAAAGTGGGGAGAAAGCTTTATGACATTGGATTTGGCAAGGGGTTTGGGCACATGACACCAAAAGCATTGTCGACCAAAGCAAATAGACAAACGGTACTACATTACACTTAAAAACTTAGTGCATTAAAACCCCACAATAATCACGGTGAAAAGGCAACTCACAGAATAGGAAAAAATATTTGCAAATCATTTATCTGATAAGGGGTTAATGTCCAGAATACAGAAAGAACTCTTACAGCTCAACAACAATAAACAATCACAACAACAAACGATTAAAAATAGGTAAACAGACATATCTCCCAAATAATATAAGTCAACATATGAAAAGATGTTGTACATCACCAATCATACGTGAAATACAAATCAAAACTGCAATGAAATTAGGATGGCTAATTTTTTTTTAATAACAAGTGTTGGTGAGGTTATGGAGAAATTGGAACCCTTGTGCACTGTTGGTGAGAATGTAAATTGCTGCAGCTGTTATAGGAAACAGTATGGGAGATACCCTGGTGGTCCAGTGGTTAGGACTCCACACTCCCACTGCATGGGGCCTGGATTCAGTCCCTGACTAGGGAACTAAAATCCCAGAAGTTGTGCGACACAGCCAAAAAAAAGAAAAATGAGTAGAAAACAGTATGGCAGTGGGGGGAAGGGATAGTTAGGGATCTGGGAACTGACATGTACACACTGCTGTTTCTAAAATGGATAACCAACAAGGACCTACTGTGTAGCACCGGGAATTCTGCTCAATACTCTGTAACAACCTAAATGGGAAAAGAATTTGAAAAAAGAATAGATGCATGTATATGCATAACTGAATCCCTTTGCTGTACACCTGAAACCAACACAACATTGTTAATCAACTATACTCCAATATAAAGTAAAATATTTTTAATAATTTAAAAATTAAAATATAAAAGTATGGCAGTCCATCAAAAAACTAAAAATAGAATTATCATATGGTACAGCAGTTCCACTTCTCAGTATATATCTAAAGGAATTGAAAGCAAGTTTTGAGGAGATACTTCTAAAGCCATGTTCATTGCAGCATTATTCATAATAGCCACAATGTGGAAGCTACCCAAGCATCCACTGATGGATGACTGGATAAACCAAATGTGCTTCATACATATATACAATGTAATATTATTCACCGTTAAAAAGAAAGGAAATTCTGCGATTTGCTACAGCATGGATAAACCTCACCCATGACATTATGCTAAGTGACATAAGCCCATCACACACACACGCACGCACACACACACACTCATACACTACTGTATTATTCCTCTTATACAAGGTACTTAGAGTGGTTAAAATCATAGAGACAGAGAGTAGGACAGAGAGTAGGAATAGTCCACTACTAGAGGATGAAGACGAGCGGGGAGGCGTTGCTTCCTTGGTGGCGCAGTGGTTGGGGGTCCGCCTGCCGATGCAGCGGAGATGGATTCGTGGCCCGGTCCGGGAA